>NC_092336.1:509443750-509745000 GCF_046630445.1 Rutidosis leptorrhynchoides
GTTCATAAGTAAAAAGTTTGAATGCAACATAAGTAGTCATGCGATAACAACTCTAGGCAGCGGGTTCTACAGCACGACTAGTAAGATAGCGGAAGCGACTTCAAGCACCTGAGAAAATACATGCTTAAAAAGGTCAACACAAAGGTTGGTGAGCTATAGTTTAAGTATAACAGTAATGTAAGTAGGCCACGAGATTTCAGTGCTACAACGAGCGTTTCAAAAGTATGTAAAAGTATATGCTAAACCGTGGGCACCCGGTAACTAACTTAACGTTTAATGTACCCCCTTAAAGTGCACTTGGCAAGTGCGTATAACCTCGAAGTATTAAACACTCGTTAAATGCTAGCGCTACTAGCCCGAGTGGGGATGTCAAACCCTATGGATCCATATCTAAGATTCGCGTTCACGGTTCAAAAACCAATGATTAAACGTTACCGAGCTAAAGGGAATGTTTCTGCCGTTATATAACCCACACATATATAAGTTTAAGTACTCGTGCCTAGTATGTAAAACATAAAATCCGCATGTATTCTCAGTTCCCAAAATAAGTTAAAGTAAAAAGGGAATGCTATAACTCACAATGATTAGTAGTAATGGTAAGGTAGTAGTCGGAAAGTGGTGTGCAAGTAACGGTCCAAACGTCCTCAACCTAAGTCAAATAGCACTAAGTCAATAAGTCGTCTCAAAAGGTTTATAAGTACGTAATTAAGGTCATAAGTGTCATCATCAATCATCATTAAACAAAAGGTAACAAGTAAGACTCGTTTATGAAAGTCGTTTAAAACAAAGGCTAACTTCGGTCAGTCACCACGGCCTCTACCCTTACTGAATTAAGGTGAGACCAGTGGTCATGGCTCCGTCTATGAGTTCCTTAAGTGTGGTAAAATTTACAGAAGCAAACTCGTCTTTGTTTGACCGTGGCGACGGTCTAAGTGCGAGTAGGTCAGAAATTTCTGCACAACGTTAAAGGACATGGTAACGATCGGAGGGCCATAAATCCTAAACCGTAACTCGGATTAAGACGAGTCCTATATGAAAAGTTATCTACTCGAAAATTTCTATCTAAAAATCAAGGTTAGAACAGCCCAGGTCTACTGGTCTGTTCCAGAAGCAGTAGGTCAGAAACTTTTGGACAGAACAGTGGGTTTTGGAGAGTTCCGGTTGTCTCGGTGCTTGATGTTCATCACGGTTCTCATCCTTGATGCGTATAGCTTCAAGTGTACAACTCGTTGATGTGTTAACATCATTTTGACCAAGGTTTGTCCATCATAACTCAAGTGCAAGTGTTGTAAGTGTTTGATGAACCAAGGTTACATGTAAGTTTATGAACAAGTTCATGAACACTAAGAAAGATCACAACCAAGTGTTGGATCCATGATACTTGCACCAAAGTGTAAGCTCTTGTTGGTTTCATGTCCTTGTTCAAATGTTTAGTAAGCAACTTAACAATAAGAAATAAAGAAAATGAAAGATAAGCCTAAACCAACCATGAAGGTGGTATTCTAGTAACATACAACAAACAAGAACACAAGTAACAAAAATTAAAGATTATAAACTTTAAATCTTTGAAATAAATAAAGTAGAAAGCTAATCTAAACAAGAAGATGATTCATAGTTGCTCTTACTTTTAAAGATTCAACCAAGTTGATCTTTAAGTGAAGTAACTTCAAAGTTACTTCAAGAACTACAAGTAAAGAGTTTATACAACTATGAACTTCAATTCTTTGAAACAAAATATGTAGAACATAACTAGAGAGATTATGTTCTTGATGTTCTTGTTAAATACAAGATATACATGAAGAAATCAAACTAAAAAGTTTGCTTCTTGAAAGCTTGAAAGTAAGTAACAAGTAACTAGAAATCAACACTTGTAAACAAAGATTAAAACAACAAATCATGATGATGATCAAAGGGCTCAAGGCCCACGGTTTTGTTTAGACAAAGAAGAAAGAAAAAAGTCTTTAACTTACTTGCAAGAACAAAGAACTTGAGAGAGAAAAGAAAGAGGGATAATTGCTAGTAATGTGTGTGTGTTTTTGAGAGAGTGTTGTATGTAAGTTGTGAATGAAAAATGGAAACCAAAACACCCCATATGGGCATCAAAATCTCGGCATTCAGCTGAATAGAGAGGGGGAGAGGTTAAGTTTAATGGTTATTAGCATGTAAAGTTCATAAAGGTGGATATAAGAGTTGATTTCATGGGGATTATAAGGCAACTAGATTCCTTAAGCAAGTAACTAGTTAGTTTATGTTTAAATGATACTTACAAGTATGCAAGAGTGGGCTTAATGTCCATTAAAAGAAGTAGGGTGGGCTTGTGAGTCTTATTCAAGAGTCCATTACACTAATTAAAGCCCAAGTTGCAAATAATCCAAATAAGTCCAACTTAAGCCCAAGTAATTAACTAACCATCTTAGTTAATTAAAATGATTAATAAAATTAATCATGAATGTAAATAATACCTTAAAATATTATTCGTGCAAGTTCCGGGTGTCACAAAGACGTTTCGGGCATTTAAAGTTCAAGTACGGGCAATTAAAGCAACATGTAAATGTAATAACATACATTCGTTTAATCAAGCGTATTAATAATAATAATTATTAATAAATAACGTTGGAAAAACCAGGGTCGTTACAACTGTGTTATCTTCATTAACCTTTTCAACTACCGATTCTGATTCCTTTTCTTGCTCAGGTTGTAGTGCCTGTGTAGTAGGAGTAGAGTCATCAGAAATTACAGGCATTTCAGGTGGTTTAAGTGTAATACCACTTCTCGTGGTAATGACTTTAGCTGTTTCATTCCGGGGTTAGCATTTGTATCGCTAGGTAGACTTCTCGATTTTTTTCACCTATCAACCTTGCTAGGTTGCTTACTTCTTGTTCCAGATTTTGGATTGAAGCTTGTTGATTTCTAAATGCTTGAGCATTTTGTTCATTAATTTGTTTATGAGATGTGAAAAATTGAGTTTGAGATTCAACTAGCTTTGACATCATATCTTCTAAATTTGGCTTTTTATCATCGGTTTGTGGTGGTTTATTTTGAAAAATAGGTCTTTGCTGATTGTAAGTATTGTTAGATACTTGTTGATTGCTAGGACCTTATTGGTTGTTGTATGAAACATTTCGGTTACAATTCTGATTGTATTTTGGTCTTGGCGGTTGATAATTATTTTGATAATTATTTCCAGGCCTTTGGTTCATGTATGAAACATTCTCTCGTTGTTCCATTGTTTGTTCAATACTGAGACAATCTTTTGTTAAATGTGGTCCTCCACATTGCTCACAACTAATTCGTATTGCGTGAATATCTTTAGTCATCTTTTCCATTCGTCTCTCGAAAGCATCTAACTTTGCGGAAATGGAATCAAAGTCATGGTTAGAATCGGCTCTAGCCACTTTAGATGATCTAACGATGTCTTTTTCTTGATGCCACTCATGTGAGTGGGAAGCAGTGTTATCAATAATTTTGTAAGCTTCAGTTGCGGTTTACTTCATAATGGAACCACCAGCTGCTATGTCGATGTCCTTGCGTGTAGTAATATTGCATCCTTGATAGAATATTTGTACTATTTGATAAGCGTCTAAACCATGTTGAGGACATCCTCTCAACAACTTTTCGAATCTTGTCCATGCCTCATATAGAGTTTCATTTGGCTTTTGCATGAACGTAACAATTTCTCCTTGAAGTCTCACAGCTTTAGATGCCGGAAAGAATTGTTTAAGAAAATTTTCAACTAAGACATCCCATGTATCAATCGCCCCTTCAGGTAACGATTCTAACCAATCTTTGGCTTCTCCCTTTAAAATTCAGGGAAATAACATGAAATAGATTTGTTCATCCTCAACTTCTCTTATTTTGAATAGAGTACATATCCTATTAAAGGTACGAAGATGTTCGTTTGGATCTTCCTTCGGCGCACCACTAAATTGGCATTGATTTGTTACCATGTGTAGGATTTGTCCTTTGATTTCATAATCTGACGCATTAATATCTAGTTGAGTAATTGCGTGACCTTGGCCAGTACGTTTAGCCCTCATTCGGTCTTCCATACTTAGAGGTTCCAGATTTTCCATGATTGAATTTGTTAAATCTGAATCACTAGAGGATTCTAATTTAATGGTTTCTTCCTCGACAATCTCTGGATGAGTGATTTGTGTTTTAGGAGGAATGATTAGTGGTTCAGGATCTTTGAATTGTCCTTGAATATCCTCCGGGTTCTCAATTGTGAGGTTGGGTTCAAAAAATGGATTATCGGAAATTTGAATTGGAGTACTTGGTCGACTAGATGACGATTCTAAAGAAAAATTAACGGCGACAATATTGGCTAGATGTCTTGATCGAGTTACAGGTGGTGAACGTATGAAAGGTGGTGAACGTTTTGCTCGGTGCATTCACTGAATATCCTATTAGTTATAAAGATAAAAATTATATAAGTTATCAAATTAATAGACTTTTCTGATTTTGCCCACGTTTCGAATGGCCAATAGATGCAGCAGGTAGCCAGGACCCTTTAAATCGGAAGTCCACAATTCGCCACTAACAAATCCAACTATTACTACGAACCAAAAAATTTTGGATGTCTATCAATTTAACCGCTTAAAATAATTTTTCGTCGAAATTTTAAAGAAAATAAAGAAAATTCTATGTCCTAAAAACTAGAGTATTGAGAAATAAGAAAGAAAAAGATTGCGTCGAAAAATAAGAGATCGAAAAATAAGCGTCGAAAAATAAAAGTAAGAAAGTAATAATAAAGTAGCGCGTCGAAACTTAAGAGGTACTAAAATTTATAAGCAGCATCGCAAAATTCTAAAGCACCTAAATCTTAATCTAAAGAAAAAGTACTTAAGGGATTTTACGGCAAAGCCTAAAAATCTAGAAATATAAAATAACTACGGCAAAATACTAATCTTAAAACTAATTACGAACGATAAATATATAAATTACGAATTAACGATTAAAAAGATACGAAATATAGAAATAAAACTTAAAGTTATAAAAATATAATTTTTTAAAAAAAATATTATTTTTTTATTATGATTTTATAAAAGTATTAATTTATATAAATAATAATAATAAAAACACTTAATATTACAAATAAAATTAAAACTAAACTAAATTTATTAATTAACTAAAACCCTAATTAGGTTAAATATTAATAATAATAAAATTATTAACCCTAATCTGTAATTAATGCGTACTAGGTTTGCTGCCAGAGCAGGCTCCGCGAGTGCGGATGTCTGCTGCCCAAAAACTCTGCGAGTGCGGAGGATGCAGATTCAGATGAGCTGCAGGCTCAAATTACGCAGGATCAGTTTTTTTTACTTTTTTACTTTTAATTTTTTTAATTTCTGTTTTTATTTTAAATAAAACTTATATTAAAAATTACTTATTAGTTTTTTTATAACATTTCACAATAAATAAAAATATAAATTTTTTTAATAAACTTAAAATTATTTATATATTTTTCTTTTTTCTATGTTTTTATATTTTTGTTTTTAAAACTAATAACTTATATAAATATATTTTTACAAAAATAACTCAAAAACTAATTTTTTTTTACTTTTTTTAATAGCGTTTCGCTTCTGCGTTGAGTGTTTCCCGGCAGCGGCGCCAAAAAAATACTTGATGTTATGCGAGGTGTATACGAAATAGTTATATTTTTATTGCTAAATACTATTAAATACGATACAATTTTACACAAGTTATTTATTTATTTATAGAGTGGATATACCTAAACCTTGCTACAACAATATAGGCAGTGTACCTAATCGTAAAGTAGTGTAGTTTTTAGTAAGTCCGGTTCGTTCCGCAGGGAGCTAGCTGAGTTTAACGCTATATATATTTTAAACTATAATTGTATATACATATATATATATATATATATATATATATATATATATATATATATATATATATATATATATATATATATATATATAAGTAGTAGTATTATTATTATAAAGGGGGGTTTTACCGTTTTGTGACCGGTTTGTCAATTTTATGTCTTAAGTTATAATTAAAACCTAATGTAAAATATTAAATATAAATACAACTTAATTTAAAGCGTAACGTAAATAACGATAAATAAAATTGCGATAATTAAAAGTACGATAATTAAAAGTGCAATAAATAAAATGACAGTAAATAAAAGTGCGATGAGGTATAAAATAAAGGAATTATGCTTATTTAAACTTCCGTAATCATGATGTTCGACGTGTTGATTTTAATTTATTACCATGGGTTAATTGTCCTTTGTCCTGAATTATTCGATATGTCCATCTGGTTTTTGTCCATAACAGTCCATCAGTCATAAATATAAAGTGCGAGTGTCCTAGTCAAATTATCCTTATACCCGAAGTCAAATATTCCAACTAATTGGGGACTTAAACTGTAATAAGGTTTTAATACATTGTTAATGATTACACCAGGTTATCGACTGCATGAAATCCAAGGTCTTAATACTTTATTAACAATTACAGCAAGTGTCCTTGTATGTAATCCACCCCTGTTTTAATGAGTCTATTGACTATTAATCCATTCCCGTGTCCGGTTAAATGAACGATTATTAGTACTTATAAATATCCCGCCCATCGTGTCCGATCGAGTGTATGTTGTTATTTATAATTACCTCAAATTGTAAATCTCTATAATAAATCAACGAACTATCATTCAGTTAAACAAATATAAAGCCCATTAATAGTCCATAGTCCAATTTCCACAAGTGTCGTTATGGTACAAAGCCCAATTACCCAATCTTTAATATTTAGCCCAACATCACGATTACTTCGATTTAAATAAGCATAATAATAACTTAGCTACGAGACATTAATTTAAAAATGTTGAACATAACTTACAATGATTATTAATAGCGTAGCGTTACACGGACAGAATTTCGATTTACAAACTTAAAACATTCGCCAACATAACCTTATTATTATTAAACTTTAAATTAAAATTAAAATTATATATATATATATATATATATATATATATATATATATATATATATATATATATATATATATATATATATATATATATATATATTACGTAGATAGAAAGAAAGAAAAGGAATATGAAATCGATCAGAATACGCGGCCTTTTATAGGCCCACTTTGAACTGTTGAACTCCGCGAGTGCGGTGCTTCTCTTCTTCACAGCTCCGCAGTCGCGGAGCTTTGGATTCCAGCTCATCTCTTGATTAAAACGTGGGCTGCTTAAAAATATAATATAATAATATATATATATAATTAATTATATATTATATTATATTCTTGTGCATAGTTGACTTTTAATTTTTGGTCCGTTGCGTTGCGTGCTGACAGTTGGTTCATGTCTCGGTTTCGGATTTTCGAACGCCTTTTCGTATAATTTAATATCTTGTACTTTGCGTTTCGCGGCTTGTACTCTTGTAATTTCTAGACGTTTCTCATCAATAATTTGAACCACTTAGATTGTACTTTGTACTTTTTAGCTTTTTGGTCATTTGCGTCTTCAATTCATCGAATCTGTCTTTTTTCTTCACCTTTTATTATTTAAACGAATATTACTTGGAAATAGAACAATTGCAACTAAAAGCTTGTCTTTCTTGAAGGATAATGCTATGAAATATATGTTCATTTTTAGCATTATCAGTTACCTTGAATGATCACGAAAACAGTAACAACAAGCTTTATAACACAATTATAATTCCAGAAACGAGATTAAGAAATTAGGGTTTCAAAGTAGGAGAAAAAGTAGGTACTGTGTGAGGAAATTTTAAGAAACCTCAAGAAATGGCTGATACATGGCTTATATATATTTGTGTTAAACACAATACCCCATCACACATGGGTATTTACCAGTTATCTGATAACTTACATACTTAATTTGACTGTCCTAACAGAGTTCAAATTAAATAAACGAACATATTCTGTGACCCTTGTGACAAACTAGTCTTAACCAAATAATAAAATAATGCTAAACATGTAAATAAAATAAAGGCATAAATAACCACACAATTATGCCTAAGGGTAAAAAGGTCATCTTATATCTAGGCCCGATATGAGGATGTTACACCAGGACTTGAATATTTTTCTGATTTTGATCTGAGATGTGGAGTAATTTACGCCCACCTGGCGCAAATTACGCCAGTGTTATTTTCCTGATTCCATTTTTGACTTCTCCAATCTTGTCCACAATTCGTCTTCAAATGCCGTTTTCTACATCGTTTCGCACCAATCTCTTTTCTCGCCTGTAAAATATAAAACCACATCAAAGTATCTTGTTTTTCACTTAAATATGGTTACTTTTACCTTGTTAAGCATAAACGATCGTGTCATATAATGACCGATCACTGTGCCAAGAAAGTGGCACGCCGTGCCAAGGTAAACATCAGCGAATTCAAAACCTAAGTGGCACGCCCTGCCAGTTAGGTGGTACGCCGTGCCAAGACCTACATCAGCATTCTTTTTTATTTTTTTAAAGGGGTTAAATAAGGGGCAAATGAGTCATTTTGCGTATGGACGGTTTTTGAGCCACAAAACTGATACAAACCCCATCATATCTTCATGGTATCCCATCTTTTTCACACAAACACTCTCTTCAAACCCTTGTGAGAGAAACAAGGTTTTAAAGTGAGAAAGTTGCATTTAGGGAAGAAGAAGGTCGATTCGGGTGAAAGCTCAAGAGTTAAAGTTGTTTACCTCGTTCACGGCTACGTTGTGGTTTTTGTGATAAGTTCTAACTCCGGGTTTTAGTTGTTTGATTTGGTGTTCATGTTAGGGTTTGAGCTTAAAGGTTCTTGAGAAAACCCACGTGAGACGACCCGTCCTAATCCAAAAAAACGAATACAATAACATATGATTACATTGCGAGGTATTTGACCTCTATATGATACATTTTACAAACATTTCATTCATTTTAGAAGACGAACTTTCATTACATCGAAAGTTGACAGGCATGCATACCATTTCATAATATCCATCTATAAATGACCTAATCTGTCATTTGATTAATCATAATCATTATTGAACTCAACGACTTGAATGCAACTTCTTTTGATATATGCCATGAATGACTCCAAGTATTATATTTAAAATGAGCAAATGCACAGCGAAAGATTTCTTTCAATCCTAAGAATAAACATGCTTTCAAGTGTAAACCAAAAGGTTGATGAGTTCATTAGTTTATCGTAATCAATCATTTCATAATTTTAATAGACCACAAGATTTCATATTTCAATTTCTCATAAACATCATGCATGCATATAGCCATCTGCATAAAAATCATTCATATGGATTAAACACCTGGTAACCGACATTAACCATAATGCATAGAATATCCCCACAGACATCGACATCTGTATAATAATAATCTCGAAGTACTAAAGCCATCCATAGACATGAATGGGGGTTGTTAGGCCCAATAGATCTATCTTTAGGATTCGCGTCAATTAGGGGCCATTTCCCTAATTCTTAGGTTACCAGACTTGAAGGGCGATATTCGATTTCGATAATCCAACCATTTGTAATTATGATTACTTATGTCTATTTCGTAAAACATTTATAAAAGCAGCGCAAGTATTCTCAGTCCCAAAAATATATATTGCAAAAGCATTTAAAAAGGGAGCAAATGAAACTCACAATACTGTATTTCGTAGTAAAAATACATATGACGGCATTGAACATGTGCAAAGTTGGCCTCGGATTCACGAACCTATATTAAGTATATATATTTATATGTTGGTCAATATCTGTCTAACAATTTAGGTCAAGTAGTAGTATATCACAATCCTAATGCTCGAGACTAATATGAAAAAGTCAACAAAAGTCAACTTGACCCAAAATAACTTTCAAAATCTATACATGATTATTATATAACTTAAATATAGTCATTTTATATATTTAAATATATTTAACAGATTTTATTAGAGTAAATAATATAAATCATTTATTAATAAATAAAAATTTATATTAAAATTTATATATAATAAAAATATACTTTTATAAATCTAAAGTAATAAATATCATAAAAATATAGTGGTATGTATTATTTCTGTAATCATATTATATGTGGTAAATTATCTTTGTATCACATATTCATTTGATAAGATAATATTGATAATAATAATAATAAGTAAAAGTTGTATTATTTTGTAATAATAATAGTTATTATTATTCTACTAATAATAATAACAATGTTTATATTTACTAATGATGATATTAATTATGATAAAATGATAATTCTAATCATGATAATTTTAATAATAACGATACCTTTTAATTTTAACAGTAATAATAATAATATTTTATAAAAATAATAATTCTATTCAAAATGATAATTTTTAATAATAATAATATTAAAATTAATAATAACTCAGTTGACCATATCTTTTAAACCGTTCATTGAAATCATACGCTTTCTAAATGAAAAGTTATTGATTTTTCGCCAGCTTTCCAACGACACGCATATCATATACCTTATCTCAATAGCATATGTATTAAATTCATGATCTATCATAAGCTATTTAACGACGAAATTAAACATTCAAGCATGCATAGACATATATACTCGAGCACTAGTCAGGGATACACTATTAATATATAAAAGTTAAGATATGAGCGCTCACGTATCAATATTGTGATTCAATATTGCAGGAAAGTACGTAGACGCGACGGAGATGATAAACACTATGTTGACCTCACGAGCATACCCTCGAACAATACCCATAACCTCCATAGTTATAACACATAATTTCCTTAAGTCTATTCCTCTCGAAAAAACCCATTTTGAAAATATACAAGCAGAACCTCGTGGTAGTATTTTATGTATAATACTAATAATAATAAATAATACGTTAATAATAATAAGATTAATATTAATAATTATAATATTAATAATAATAATAATAATAATATAAATATAAATATATACGGAGGAAGTAATATGTGTGAATGAATGTGTGTGATAAACAACTGAATTCGATCGAGTTTTATAGAGTTGGCCATCCTTAGACTGCCATGTGATCCCATGGCTCTAGAGGGTTAATCACATGCGATCGTATGGTATACCTTTCCAGCCCACACTCGCTTGTTTGTACTCAACCGACAGTTTTAATTTATAATATATATAATATATTTAATTTATATAATTAATTATATATATATATATATATATATATATATATATATATATATTATATTTATGTGCATAGTTAACTTATGATTTTAGTTCCAATAATTTGTACGTTGACGCTCGACTTATGTCCCGGTTCCGGTTCCTCAAGAGTGTTTTCGTATGCTAAGAAAACTGGCACTCTACGTTACGCGACAAGTACCTTTATAAATAACTAGACTTAAAACATCGATAAACTGTATCCTTTAAAATATAACTTGTAGGTTTGAGTGTCATGGTCATTTGCTTCTTTAAATCGACGTCTTGTTATATATACATATGATAATATAATTTTTAAATCAAAACGTTTTGTATCTAATTAATATTATATTAAATCACTTTGTAAAGTATTTATATATTTATACTTATATTTAAAAAAAATTCGTACGTATCGTATGTAATTGAAATATCTAATTAATAATATAATATTTGGTTTTTTTTTAAAAAAACTATTTATATTTCAAAGTTCGTTTAAATTTGTTTAGAAAATAATATAACACGTATCGTTTACACTTTAAAACTTAATTTGATTTAATTCATTTATGTGCCAACGTTTATTTTTAACACCTTACAAGTTTTAAAACACGTTTTTGTTTCTCGTTATTTCGATCTATATTTTATTGAATCACGGATCATTGTTATGGATAATTTGTCAAAAGGTTTCTAGAAAGGTTCTGGAATTCAAGATAACGTTAAACCTTTATCTTTATTATAATGGCTCAATAAATGAATTGTCAAAAGTGGTTCTAGAGATTTATAAAGTTATATTCCTTTTTAAAGAAGACGTGACACTCAAATCATTTTATATAATTTCTAAAATTATAATAACAAAAGATAATGATAATAACATTAAAAATTTACTTCTTGACATGTTGTAAAATGTACAAATCTTTCAAAATATATCGTAGTATGTTTTATATCTTTGAAACAAAACTTATATGTACTTTATAGCATAAAACTTTTAATTAGGTTTTATATAAATATTCAACTTATATTATAAAACGTTTTTAATAATAGACTTCTTTTAGACTGAAAATATTTTCGTACGTTCGAAATTAAATCAAATATCTATTATAAAGTTTATTTTTCTAAAACTAATTATATTTAGATCATAAAATCTATCACTAGAACTTATTTTTATTTTAAATCCTTATAAGTGAAATGTCCCGTTCTTATTGATTAAAAACGTTCCATATTAATTGATTTCGTTGCGAGGTTTTGACCTCTATATGAGACGTTTTTCAAAGACTGCATTCATTTTAAAACAAACCATAACCTTTATTTCATCAATAAAGGTTTAAAAAGCTTTACGTAGATTATCAAATAATGATAATCTAAAATATCCTGTTTACACACGACCATTACATAATGGTTTACAATACAAATATGTTACAACAAAATAAGTTTCTTGAATGCAGTTTTTACACAATATCATACAAGCATGGACTCCAAATCTCGTCCTTATTTAAGTATGCGACAGCGGAAGCTCTTAATAATCACCTGAGAATAAACATGCTTAAAACGTCAACAAAAATGTTGGTGAGTTATAGGTTTAACCTATATATATCAAATCATAATAATAGACCACAAGATTTCATATTTCAATACACATCCCATACATAGAGATAAAAATCATTCATATGGTGAACACCTGGTAACCGACATTAACAAGATGCATATATAAGAATATCCCCATCATTCCGGGACACCCTTCGGATATGATATAAATTTCGAAGTACTAAAGCATCCGGTACTTTGGATGGGGTTTGTTCGGCCCAATAGATCTATCTTTAGGATTCGCGTCAATTAGGGTGTCTGTTCCCTAATTCTTAGATTACCAGACTTAATAAAAAGGGGCATATTCGATTTCGATAATTCAACCATAGAATGTAGTTTCACGTACTTGTGTCTATTTTGTAAATCATTTATAAAACCTGCATGTATTCTCATCCCAAAAATATTAGATTTTAAAAGTGGGACTATAACTCACTTTCACAGATTTTTTTACTTCGTCGGGAAGTAAGACTTGGCCACTGGTTGATTCACGAAGCTATAACAATATATACATATATATCAAAGTATGTTCAAAATATATTTACAACACTTTTAATATATTTTGATGTTTTAAGTTTATTAAGTCAGCTGTCCTCGTTAGTAACCTACAACTAGTTGTCCACAGTTAGATGTACAGAAATAAATCGATAAATATTATCTTGAATCAATCCACGACCCAGTGTATACGTATCTCAGTATTGATCACAACTCAAACTATATATATTTTGGAATCAACCTCAACCCTGTATAGCTAACTCCAACATTCACATATAGAGTGTCTATGGTTGTTCCGAAATATATATAGATGTGTCGACATGATAGGTCGAAACATTGTATACGTGTCTATGGTATCTCAAGATTACATAATATACAATACAAGTTGATTAAGTTATGGTTGGAATAGATTTGTTACCAATTTTCACGTAGCTAAAATGAGAAAAATTATCCAATCTTGTTTTACCCATAACTTCTTCATTTTAAATCCGTTTTGAGTGAATCAAATTTCTATAGTTTCATATTGAACTCTATTTTATGAATCTAAACAGAAAAAGTATAGGTTTATAGTCGGAAAAATAAGTTACAAGTCGTTTTTGTAAAGGTAGTCATTTCAGTCGAAAGAACGACGTCTAGATGACCATTTTAGAAAACATACTTCCACTTTGAGTTTAACCATAATTTTTGGATATAGTTTCATGTTCATAATAAAAATCATTTTCTCAGAATAACAACTTTTAAATCAAAGTTTATCATAGTTTTTAATTAACTAACCCAAAACAGCCCGCGGTGTTACTACGACGGTGTAAATCCGATTTTACGGTGTTTTTCGTGTTTCCAGGTTTTAAATCATTAAGTTAGCATATCATATAGATATAGAACATGTGTTTAGTTGATTTTAAAAGTCAAGTTAGAAGGATTAACTTTTGTTTGCGAACAAGTTTAGAATTAACTAAACTATGTTCTAGTGATTACAAGTTTAAACCTTCGAATAAGATAGCTTTATATGTATGAATCGAATGATGTTATGAACATCATTACTACCTTAAGTTCCTTGGATAAACCTACTGGAAAAGAGAAAAATGGATCTAGCTTCAACGGATCCTTGGATGGCTCGAAGTTCTTGAAGCAGAATCATGACACGAAAACAAGTTCAAGTAAGATCATCACTTGAAATAAGATTGTTATAGTTATAGAAATTGAACCAAAGTTTGAATATGATTATTACCTTATATTAGAATGATAACCTACTGTAAGAAACAAAGATTTCTTGAGGTTGGATGATCACCTTACAAGATTGGAAGTGAGCTAGCAAACTTAAAAGTATTCTTGATTTTATGTAACTAGAACTTGTAGAATATATGAAGAACACTTAGAACTTGAAGATAGAACTTGAGAGAGATCAATTAGATGAAGAAAATTGAAGAATGAAAGTGTTTGTAGGTGTTTTTGGTCGTTGGTGTATGGATTAGATATAAAGGATATGAAATTTTGTTTTCATGTAAATAAGTCATGAATGATTACTCATATTTTTGTAATTTTATGAGATATTTCATGCTAGTTGCCAAATGATGGTTCCCACATGTGTTAGGTGACTCACATGGGCTGCTAAGAGCTGATCATTGGAGTGTATATACCAATAGTACATACATCTAAAAGCTGTGTATTGTACGAGTACGAATACGGGTGCATACGAGTAGAATTATTGATGAAACTTAACGAGGATGTAATTGTAAGCATTTTTGTTAAGTAGAAGTATTTTGATAAGTGTATTGAAGTCTTTCAAAAGTGTATAAATACATATTAAAACACTACATGTATATACATTTTAACTGAGTCGTTAAGTCATCGTTAGTCGTTACATGTAAGTGTTGTTTTGAAACCTTTAGGTTAACGATCTTGTTAAATGTTGTTAACCCAATGTTTATAAGATCAAATGTGATTTTAAATTATTATATTATCATGATATTATCATGTATGAATATCTCTTAATATGATATATATACATTAAATGTCTTTACAACGATAATCGTTACATATATGTCTCGTTTAAAAATCATTAAGTTAGTAGTCTTGTTTTTACATATGTAGTTCATTGTTAATATACTTAATGATATGTTTACTTATCATAGTATCATGTTAACTATATATATATATATATATATATATATATATATATATATATATATATATATATATATATATATATATATATATATATCCATATATATGTCATCATATAGTTTTTACAAGTTTTAACGTTCGTGAATCACAAGTCAACTTGGGTGGTCAATTGTCTATATGAAACATATTTCAATTAATCAAGTCTTAACAAGTTTGATTGCTTAACATGTTGGAAACATTTAATCATGTAAATATCAATCTCAATTAATATATATAAACATGGAAAAGTTCGGGTCACTACAGTACCTACCCGTTAAATAAATTTCGTCCCAAAATTTTAAGCTGTTGAAGGTGTTGACGAATCTTCTGGAAATAGATGCGGGTATTTCTTCTTCATCTGATCTTCACGCTCCCAAGTGAACTCGGGTCCTCTACGAGCATTCCATCGAACCTTAACAATTGGTATCTTGTTTTGCTTAAGTCTTTTAACCTCACGATCCATTATTTCGACGGGTTCTTCGATGAATTGGAGTTTTTCGTTGATTTGGATTTCATCTAACGGAATAGTGAGATCTTCTTTAGCAAAACATTTCTTCAAATTCGAGACGTGGAAAGTGTTATGTACATCCGCGAGTTGTTGAGGTAACTCAAGTCGGTAAGCTACTGGTCCGACACGATCAATAATTTTGAATGGTCCAATATACCTTGGATTTAATTTCCCTCGTTTACCAAATCGAACAACGCCTTTCCAAGGTGCAACTTTAAGCATGACCATCTCTCCAATTTCAAATTCTATATCTTTTCTTTTAATGTCAGCGTAGCTCTTTTGTCGACTTTGGGCGGTTTTCAATCGTTGTTGAATTTGGATGATCTTCTCGGTAGTTTCTTGTATAATCTCCGGACCCGTAATCTGTCTATCCCCCACTTCACTCCAACAAATCGGAGACCTGCACTTTCTACCATAAAGTGCTTCAAACGGCGCCATCTCAATGCTTGAATGGTAGCTGTTGTTGTAGGAAAATTCTGCTAACGGTAGATGTCGATCCCAACTGTTTCCGAAATCAATAACACATGCTCGTAGCATGTCTTCAAGCGTTTGTATCGTCCTTTAGCTCTGCCCATCAGTTTGTGGATGATAGGCAGTACTCATGTCTAGACGAGTTCCTAATGCTTGCTGTAATGTCTGCCAGAATCTTGAAATAAATCTGCCATCCCTATCAGAGATAATAGAGATTGGTATTCCATGTCTGGAGACGACTTCCTTCAAATACAGTCGTGCTAACTTCTCCATCTTGTCATCTTCTCTTATTGGCAGGAAGTGTGCTGATTTGGTGAGACGATCAACTATTACCCAAATAGTATCAAAACCACTTGCAGTCCTTGGCAATTTAGTGATGAAATCCATGGTAATGTTTTCCCATTTCCATTCTGGGATTTCGGGTTGTTGAAGTAGACCTGATGGTTTCTGATGCTCAGCTTTGACCTTAGAACACGTCAAACATTCTCCTACGTATTTAGCAACATCGGCTTTCATACCCGGCCACCAAAAATGTTTCTTGAGATCCTTGTACATCTTCCCCGTTCCAGGATGTATTGAGTATCTGTTTTTATGAGCTTCTCTAAGTACCATTTCTCTCATATCTCCAAATTTTGGTACCCAAATCCTTTCAGCCCTATACCGGGTTCCGTCTTCCCGAATATTAAGATGCTTCTCCGATCCTTTGGGTATTTCATCCTTTAAATTTCCCTCTTTTAAAACTCCTTGTTGCGCCTCCTTTATTTGAGTAGTAAGGTTATTATGAATCATTATATTCATAGATTTTACTCGAATGGGTTCTCTGTCCTTCCTGCTCAAGGCATCGGCTACCACATTTGCCTTCCCCGGGTGGTAACGAATCTCAAAGTCGTAATCATTCAATAATTCAATCCACCTACGCTGCCTCATATTCAGTTGTTTCTGATTAAATATGTGTTGAAGACTTTTGTGGTCGGTATATATAATACTTTTGACCCCATATAAGTAGTGCCTCCAAGTCTTTAATGCAAAAACAACCGCGCCTAATTCTAAATCATGCGTCGTATAATTTTGTTCGTGAATCTTCAATTATCTAGACACATAAGCAATCACCTTCGTTCGTTGCATTAATACACAACCAAGACCTTGCTTTTTCTTCAATAAATCACAAAATCATCATTCCCTTCAGGCAATGACAATATAGGTGCCGTAGTTAGCTTTTTCTTCAATAACTGAAACGCTTTCTCTTGTTCATCATTCCATTCAAATTTCTTCCCTTTATGCGTTAATGCAGTCAAGGGTTTTGCTATTCTGGAAAAGTCTTGGATGAACCTTCTGTAGTAACCAGCTAGTCCTAAAAACTGGCGTATGTGTTTCGGACTTTTCGGGGTTTCCCACTTTTCAACAGTTTCTATCTTTGCCGGATCCACCTTAATACCTTCTTTATTCACTATGTGACAGAGGAATTGAACTTCTTCCAACCAAAATGCACACTTTGAAAACTTAGTGTACAATTCTTCTTTCCTCAATACTTCTAACACCTTTCTCAAATGTTCACCGTGTTCTTGGTCATTCTTTGAGTAAATAAGTATGTCATCAATGAAAACAATGACAAACTTGTCAAGGTATGGTCCACACACTCGGTTCATAAGGTCCATGAACACAGCTGGTGCATTAGTTAAACCAAACGGCATGACCATAAACTCGTAATGACTGTAACGTGTTCTGAAAGCAGTCTTTGGAATATCATCTTCTTTCACCCGCATTTGATGATACCCGGAACGTAAGTCAATCTTTGAATAAACAGACGAGCCTTGTAGTTGATCAAATAAGTCGTTGATTCTCGGTAGTAGGTAGCGGTTCTTGATGGTAAGTTTGTTCAATTCTCGGTAGTCGATACACAACCTGAATGTACCATCTTTCTTCTTGACAAACAAAACAGGAGCTCCCCACGGTGATGTGCTTGGTCGAATGAAACCACGCTCTAAAAGTTCTTGTAATTGGCTTTGCAGTTCTTTCATCTCACTGGGTGCGAGTCTGTAAGGAGCACGAGCTATTGGTGCAGCTCCTGGTACAAGATCTATTTGAAATTCAACGGATCGCTGTGGGGGTAATCCCGGTAATTCTTTCGGAAATACATCGGGAAATTCTTTTGCAATGGGAACATCATTGATGCTCTTTTCTTCAGTTTGTACTTTCTCGACGTGTGCTAGAACAGCATAGCAACCTTTTCTTATTAGTTTTTGTGCCTTCAAATTACTAATAATATGTAGCTTCGTGTTGCCCTTTTCTCCGTACACCATTAAGGGTTTTCCTTTTTCTCGTATAATGCGAATTGCATTTTTGTAACAAACGATCTCTGCTTTCACTTCTTTCAACCAGTCCATACCGATTATCACATCAAAACTCCCTAACTCTACTGGTATCAAATCAATCTTAAATGTTTCGCTAACCAGTTTAATTTCTCGATTCCGACATATATTATCTGCTGAAATTAATTTACCATTTGCTAATTCGAGTAAAAATTTACTATCCAAAGGCGTCAATGGACAACTTAATTTAGCACAAAAATCTCTACTCATATAGCTTCTATCCGCACCCGAATCAAATAAAACGTAAGCAGATTTATTGTCAATAAGAAACATACCCGTAACAAGCTCCGGGTCTTCCTGTGCCTCTGCCGCATTAATATTGAAAACTCTTCCGCGGCCTTGTCCATTTTTGTTCTCCTGGTTCGGGCAATTTCTAATGATGTGGCCCGGTTTTCCACATTTATAACAAACTACATTGGCATAACTTGCTCCGCCACTACTTGCTCCGCCATTACTCGTTCCGACACCATTTGTTCCTTTCGTTCTATTAACCCCTGGTCCGTAGACCTCACACTTCGCTGCGCTATGACCATTTCTTTTACACTTGTTGCAAAATTTGGTGCAGAACCCCGAGTGATACTTTTGACACCTTTGGCATAGCTGCTTCTGATTGTTGTTGTTGTTGCGGTTATTATTGTTGTTGGGATGATTGTTGTAGTTGCTGTTGTTGTTGTTGTTGTTGTTGTTGTTGTTGTTGTTGTTGTTGTTGTTGTTGTTGTTGGGCCGTTTGTTGTAGTTGCAATTGATGTTGCGATTGCTGGGATAATTGTTGCGATTATTGTTGTAATTGCTGTTGTTGTTGTATTGGTGATTCTTATCACCGTTTTCCTCCCACTTTCTTTTGACTTGCTTCACATTGGTCTCTTCAGCAGTCTGTTCTTTAATTCTTTCTTCAATCTGGTTCACTAGTTTGTGAGCCATTCTACATGCCTGTTGTATGGAGGCGGGCTCGTGTGAACTTATATCTTCTTGGATTCTTTCCGGTAATCCTTTCACAAACGCGTCGATCTTCTCTTCCTCATCTTCGAATGCTCCCGGACATAATAGGCACAATTTTGTGGATCGTCTTTCGTACGTGGTAATATCAAATCCTTGGGTTCGTAACCCTCTAAGTTCTGTCTTGAGCTTATTGACCTCGGTTCTAGGACGGTACTTCTCGTTCATCAAGTGCTTGAATGCTGACCACGGTAGTGCGTACGCATCATCTTGTCCCACTTGCTCTAGATAGGTATTCCACCATGTTAACGCAGAACCTGTGAAGGTATGCGTAGCGTACTTCACTTTGTCCTCTTCAGTACACTTACTTATGGCAAACACCGATTCGACCTTCTCGGTCCACCGTTTCAATCCGATTGGTCCTTCGGTTCCATCAAATTCCAAAGGTTTGCAGGCAGTGAATTCTTTGTAGGTGCATCCTACATGATTTCCTGTACTGCCAGATCCAAGGTTATTGTTGGTATGTAGCGCAGTCTGTACTGCGGCTATGTTTGAAGCTAGAAAAGTACGGAATTCCTCTTCATTCATATTCACGGTGTGTCGAGTAGTCGGTGCCATTTCCTTCAAAATAGTCAAATGGAACAAGTTAATCATACAGAATATTAAGAGTAGTTAATAGTATTTCGTAGCATAATATGAACTCATTTATAAAAGCTTTTTCTTCATATTAGCGTTTTATAAGTTTAAATTCGGGTAGTACCTACCCTTTAAGTTCATACTTAGTAGCTAATATACAATTCAACTACTACAATTCTATATGAAAAACTGATTGTAATAATATTTCGCGTTCAAACTTTTATACAATATTTTACAAACTTACAATACCGCTTATTTTACATAAAGCATGAAATATAGCACACAATAACTTTGATACAAGATAGTTGTGAAGATAATTCTAGCTAGTACACAAGTCGTTCAGCAAAGGCAATAAAGACACGTAATTCATACGTCCAGAAACAAGTCATGCATTCTGGTTTTACTAGGACTACTTCCCATCCTTGGTCTTGTGGAACATAACCGTTATGGCCGTTGATAAGACAGCGTGTTGTAACGTCATCAAAGGGACGAGGGTTACGTAATGACCAACAGTCTCGTAATAACCTAAAAACCTCATTTCTTACCCCAATTACCGACTCCGTCACTTGTGGGAACGTTTTGTTTAATAGTTGTAGCCCGATGTTCTTGTTCTCACTTTGGTGAGAAGCGAACATTACTAACCCGTAAGCATAACATGCTTCTTTATGTTGCATGTTAGCCGCTTTTTCTAAATCACGAAGTCCTATATTCGGATATACTGAGTCAAAATAATTTCTTAACCCGTTGCGTAAAATAGCATTTGGGTTCCCCGCAATATATGCGTCAAAGTAAACACATCGTAACTTATAGATTTCCCAATGTGATATCCCCCATCTTTCGAACGAAAGCCTTTTATAAACTAAGGCATTCTTGGAACATTCTTCGAATGTCTTACAAACTGATCTCGCCTTAAATAGTTGTGCCGAGGAATTCTGACCGACTCTAGACAAGATTTCATCAATCATGTCTCCGGGTAGGTCTCTTAAAATATTGGGTTGTCTATCCATTTTGTGTTTTTATACTGTAAAATAGACAAGAGTTTGATTCATAAAAAAAAATACTTATTAATACAAGCAATTTTTACATATATCATAAAGCATAAGCACACTATATTACATATATTACACCACACGAATACAACTATCTTATTCCGACTCGCTCGTTTCTTCTTGTTCGGTTTTGGTTCGTTTTGCCAAGTTTCTAGGGATATATGATGTTCCCCTAATACGAGCCGTCGTTGTCCACATTGGTTTAGAAAAACCTGGTGGTTTAGAGGTTCCCGGGTCATTGTTACAACTTAAGGACTTCGGGGGTTGACGATACATATAAAGTTCATCGGGGTTGGAATTAGATTTCTCTATTTTTATGCCCTTTCCCTTATTATTTTCTTTTGCCTTT
Source organism: Rutidosis leptorrhynchoides (assembly GCF_046630445.1). Taxonomy (NCBI): domain Eukaryota; kingdom Viridiplantae; phylum Streptophyta; class Magnoliopsida; order Asterales; family Asteraceae; genus Rutidosis; species Rutidosis leptorrhynchoides. The sequence continues at coordinate 509,465,435 of NC_092336.1, forward strand.
TTAAATTCAGTTGGGGAAATTTCTATAACATCATCGGAATTCTCGTCGAAATCCGATTCATCAGAGAATTGGTAATCCTCCCAATATTTTGCTTCCTTGGCGGAAACACCATTGACCATAATTAACCTTGGTCGGTTGGTTGAGGATTTTCTTTTACTTAACCGTTTTATTATTTCCCCCACCGGTTCTATTTCTTCATCCGGTTCCGATTCTTCTTCCGGTTTCGATTCTTCTTCCGGTTCCGACTCTTCTTCCGGTTCCTCTTCGGGAACTTGTGAATCAGTCCACGAATCATTCCAATTTACATTTGACTCTTCATTATTATTAGGTGAGTCAATGGGACTTGTTCTAGAAGTAGACATCTATCACATAATATCAAACGCGTTAAGAGATTAATATATCACATAATATTCACATGTTAAAAATATATAGTTTCCAACAAAATTTGTTAAGCAATCATTTTTCAAGTAAACACGGTCGAAGTCCAGACTCACTAATGCATCCTAACAAACTCGATAAGACACACTAATGCAAAATTCTGGTTCTCTAAGAACAACGCTCGGATACCAACTGAAATGTCCCATTCTTATTGATTAAAAACGTTCCATATTAATTGATTTCGTTGCGAGGTTTTGACCTCTATATGAGACGTTTTTCAAAGACTGCATTCATTTTAAAACAAACCATAACCTTTATTTCATCAATAAAGGTTTAAAAAGCTTTACGTAGATTATCAAATAATGATAATCTAAAATATCCTGTTTACACACGACCATTACATAATGGTTTACAATACAAATATGTTACAACAAAATAAGTTTCTTGAATGCAGTTTTTACACAATATCATACAAGCATGGACTCCAAATCTCGTCCTTATTTAAGTATGCGACAGCGGAAGCTCTTAATAATCACCTGAGAATAAACATGCTTAAAACGTCAACAAAAATGTTGGTGAGTTATAGGTTTAACCTATATATATCAAATCATAATAATAGACCACAAGATTTCATATTTTAATACACATCCCATACATAGAGATAAAAATCATTCATATGGTGAACACCTGGTAACCGACATTAACAAGATGCATATATAAGAATATCCCCATCATTCCGGGACACCCTTCGGATATGATATAAATTTCGAAGTACTAAAGCATCCAGTACTTTGGATGGGGTTTGTTAGGCCCAATAGATCTATCTTTAGGATTCGCGTCAATTAGGGTGTCTGTTCCCTAATTCTTAGATTACCAGACTTAATAAAAAGGGGCATATTCGATTTCGATAATTCAACCATAGAATGTAGTTTCACGTACTTGTGTCTATTTTGTAAATCATTTATAAAACCTGCATGTATTCTCATCCCAAAAATATTAGATTTTAAAAGTGGGACTATAACTCACTTTCACAGATTTTTTTACTTCGTCGGGAAGTAAGACTTGGCCACTGGTTGATTCACGAACCTATAACAATATATACATATATATCAAAGTATGTTCAAAATATATTTACAACACTTTTAATATATTTTGATGTTTTAAGTTTATTAAGTCAGCTGTCCTCGTTAGTAACCTACAACTAGTTGTCCACAGTTAGATGTACAGAAATAAATCGATAAATATTATCTTGAATCAATCCACGACCCAGTGTATACGTATCTCATTATTGATCACAACTCAAACTATATATATTTTGGAATCAACCTCAACCCTGTATAGCTAACTCCAACATTCACATATAGAGTGTCTATGGTTGTTCCGAAATATATATAGATGTGTCGACATGATAGGTCGAAACATTGTATACGTGTCTATGGTATCTCAAGATTACATAATATACAATACAAGTTGATTAAGTTATGGTTGGAATAGATTTGTTACCAATTTTCACGTAGCTAAAATGAGAAAAATTATCCAATCTTGTTTTACCCACAACTTCTTCATTTTAAATCCGTTTTGAGTGAATCAAATTTCTATGGTTTCATATTGAACTCTATTTTATGAATCTAAACAGAAAAAGTATAGGTTTATAGTCGGAAAAATAAGTTACAAGTCGTTTTTGTAAAGGTAGTCATTTCAGTCGAAAGAACGACGTCTAGATGACCATTTTAGAAAACATACTTCCACTTTGAGTTTAACCATAATTTTTGGATATAGTTTCATGTTCATAATAAAAATCATTTTCTCAGAATAACAACTTTTAAATCAAAGTTTATCATAGTTTTTAATTAACTAACCCAAAACAGCCCGCGGTGTTACTACGACGGTGTAAATCCGATTTTACGGTGTTTTTCGTGTTTCCAGGTTTTAAATCATTAAGTTAGCATATCATATAGATATAGAACATGTGTTTAGTTGATTTTAAAAGTCAAGTTAGAAGGATTAACTTTTGTTTGCGAACAAGTTTAGAATTAACTAAACTATGTTCTAGTGATTACAAGTTTAAACCTTCGAATAAGATAGCTTTATATGTATGAATCGAATGATGTTATGAACATCATTACTACCTTAAGTTCCTTGGATAAACCTACTGGAAAAGAGAAAAATGGATCTAGCTTCAATGGATCCTTGGATGGCTCGAAGTTCTTGAAGCAGAATCATGACACGAAAACAAGTTCAAGTAAGATCATCACTTGAAATAAGATTGTTATAGTTATAGAAATTGAACCAAAGTTTGAATATGATTATTACCTTATATTAGAATGATAACCTACTGTAAGAAACAAAGATTTCTTGAGGTTGGATGATCACCTTACAAGATTGGAAGTGAGCTAGCAAACTTGAAAGTATTCTTGATTTTATGTAACTAGAACTTGTAGAATATATGAAGAACACTTAGAACTTGAAGATAGAACTTGAGAGAGATCAATTAAATGAAGAAAATTGAAGAATGAAAGTGTTTGTAGGTGTTTTTGGTCGTTGGTGTATGGATTAGATATAAAGGATATGAAATTTTGTTTTCATGTAAATAAGTCATGAATGATTACTCATATTTTTGTAATTTTATGAGATATTTCATGCTAGTTGCCAAATGATGGTTCCCACATGTGTTAGGTGACTCACATGGGCTGCTAAGAGCTGATCATTGGAGTGTATATACCAATAGTACATACATCTAAAAGCTGTGTATTGTACGAGTACGAATACGGGTGCATACGAGTAGAATTATTGATGAAACTGAACGAGGATGTAATTGTAAGCATTTTTGTTAAGTAGAAGTATTTTGATAAGTGTATTGAAGTCTTTCAAAAGTGTATAAATACATATTAAAACACTACATGTATATACATTTTAACTGAGTCGTTAAGTCATCGTTAGTCGTTACATGTAAGTGTTGTTTTGAAACCTTTAGGTTAACGATCTTGTTAAATGTTGTTAACCCAATGTTTATAATATCAAATGTGATTTTAAATTATTATATTATCATGATATTATCATGTATGAATATCTCTTAATATGATATATATACATTAAATGTTTTTACAACGATAATCGTTACATATATGTCTCGTTTAAAAATCATTAAGTTAGTAGTCTTGTTTTTACATATGTAGTTCATTGTTAATATACTTAATGATATGTTTACTTATCATAGTATCATGTTAACTATATATATATATATATATATATATATATATATATATATATATATATCTATATATATATATCCATATATATGTCATCATATAGTTTTTACAAGTTTTAACGTTCGTGAATCACCGGTCAACTTGGGTGGTCAATTGTCTATATGAAACATATTTCAATTAATCAAGTCTTAACAAGTTTGATTGCTTAACATGTTGGAAACATTTAATCATGTAAATATCAATCTCAATTAATATATATAAACATGGAAAAGTTCGGGTCACTACAATAAGTTTGTATTAACTTGTTTAATAACAATCAAGTGTTACTATATCTATTAATTGTATTCAAAACCGCTTATATATAAGTTCAATATACTTTGTATATATATATATGTATATATATATATATATATATATATATATATATATATATATATATATATATTCACATTACACATTACACATAACACGTGGATGTTTATCTAAAACAAACAAGTATAACGTTATACGTTTAATACTTGTTAACGTTTTCAAGTCATATAATAATTTCATAACTTATTTTCATATCAACTAAACCGTTAAATGTTTTATTAATATTTCTCAATATAATAATCACACATACGTATATATTCATACATATCTATTTACACATAATAGTTCGTGAATCGTCAGGAGTAGTCGAAGGGTAATTGATTACATGAACACAGTCCAAAGTTTTTGAGATTTCAACATTACAGACTTTGGTTATCGTGTCGGAAACATTACATCATTTAAAGATAAAGTTTAAATTTGGCCGGAAATTTCCGGATTGTCACAGTACCTATCCGTTAAAATTTTGTCCCGAAATTTTATTGGAATGTTCATGGCTGACGATAAATATGTTTTCATGTAGCATACGAGCTAAAAATTAAAGTTTTATCATCATTGAGTAATATAGACAAAATAATTTGATTTTTTGAAGAGTACGAGTGAAGCTATCACAAAAGACTGAAATGAGTAAATGTAGGTTAGTTTTAACCGGTGATGTAGTCACGGTTAATTTCCGAAATTCAAGGGATTTAGAGAAAATCTTCATAATAAGATTTGATTCTTCGGTAATTAAGGAAATTTGGATCCGCTTTGATTAAATGCGATAATCTGTTTTGATTGCCGTGTCAGATATTTCACTATATATCCACCCCTTCATTTCCTTATTTCCATAACTCACACCTTCTATTCTTTCTCCCTTAACTCATACTTTAAAGCATTCATCAATATGCTCCATCCACTTCTAATTCTTGATATACTTCTAACCTTCATATCTGTCATTCTTCTTTTTCATCTACCGCCGGAAGAATCTATTTACTTCTGCTATACTCTTAGTTTTATAGTGTTTTTAGTTCTCCTGTGTCTTTATATTGCTATATGCATTGATATATATGGTTTGTAATTTCTGGGTTATTGTTGGGCTTTATATCTTCCCTTATATTTCAAAGTCCCTGTTTCTGTATTCTATAATCATTGTCATCCACAGTTAATGGTCTCTCCTATTTCTGCGATTTATACTTCAATTTCTATTTCGGAGCTTCATTCTTTTGTTTTCTCTTCTTGTCATTAAGCACCGCATGTAATGGTCCAGAATTCGTAGATATGAATTTCGGAATGAGCATACTTAATGTTCTAAGAAGGAAATTGTAATGGCACGTTCTTGATTTGTCAAATTACCAGAATATCCAGAAAAATAGAACTATCACGAGGATATGTTCTTAATATGTTTGGAGATTAAGTAGAATGTAAGAGTCGTGTAACATGACACATGATGACGTTATGATCTGTGAATCATCACGTTCCATTTAGAAACTCAGCATGACTTACTGTAATATAATCACGTTGATCAAGTGTCATTATATTATACTAACTCATGCTTCAGTTCCCAATACTACTTCAAAAACATTCATATTTTAAACTCAAAAATTTTCAGAGTATAGAAAATAAACAACTTCCTTTATGATGTAATACAGATAGCGCGAAGAGATAATTGATTTCAGATAAGAGTAGTCATGAAGATATCCTCAGAAATATCGAGGATATTTATAATGAAAGATACGATGATATCTTAGAATTTCAAATATCGTTGGATGATGAAGAAGATTTGTTCATAAAGGTTTAGAGTCAGAAGCAAGGTATTCGTTAATGAATTCAGCAAATACTGAATCATTTGGATTCTTTGAAGGCAGGTTTAGTCTTTGTGATTTGTCCACAGCCTCCTTCATGGTTTGCTCAATCCGTTTTCCAGTTCCAAACCTTCTCTTTTTCTGAGCTTTGCCAACATACTATTCTTTATCATCAAACTTTTGACTGTTTAAGTCGTTTACAGTTTTTGCTGCTTCATCAGCATTTTTCAAAATTTCGAGAACTAGTTCGCAGTTTATGGTGTTTTTCAGAAACTTCACATTCGAAGTATGTAAGTCTTGGAGATAGACGTTATATGTATATATATAACTGTTGACGTAGAACTGCTGCGAAATTTGAGAATAATGATGCAAGCTTTTTGGTATGGCAACTACCATTACAATGCAGATGAGTACATGATTGGGTTTCAATGAATAAGTATAGTGATTTTTCGGAGAGGCTTAAAGATCAATGAATTTGTTGGTAAGTTTACTGCTAATGTGGCGAGATATAAAAGGTTTTTCGGTAACAATGATGAAGGGGTAATCGTTATAATAAGGCTTATTCGAATGAACAATTGAAGTTGATTTGCTGGAGCTGTGACAAAACTGTCTACTTTGAAAAGGGATTGAAAAGTTATTTTTTGGTAATAAATATCAAAGGATCTGATACGGATACGTGTTAAACTATGACTTTGGTTTCGAGAGTTTTTCAGGTGCATAACTGTGGGTAACATGTGGTTGGATCATCATCTTGATTGTTCATTATTTGAAGTGTCTTCAGGAATTTTGAAGGGTTTGATAGTAGATTGTCATCATTAATATACATATGATGTTCCAGAATTTTGAACGATAAGATATCTTTTTAGGTTTTGTGAATAGAAGTGGTGTTCTAATACAGTTTTGAAGTCAAAGTATAGCTTTGAAAGATGTAGGAATCTAAGAGTGATGTCTTCTGTTAAATCTTGACATGGATTTTGATTTGTCAAAATCAGAATGTGTAATCAAATTTGAATGAGAATAGTTGTTTTGATTTCTATGAGAGAATGTATATTGTTGTGAAAGTAGAGAGTATGATTTGGTGAATCAGAATCTAAGAATGTAACATATTAATTGTGAATTTATATATCTCTTGGGTATTACCTACCCGTTAAAAGTTTCACAAGTAATCTTTTGTACGAGAGAATTTTATTACAATTTTTATGAAAATATTAATATGTATATTTTTCTTCAAATGTATTACAGATTTAATGAGTTAATATCATATTAAGCTCATTTGATTTTCAGCTGGAACTAGAAATGAGTAATCTCTAAAACTTTAGAAATTTCGTAATCTTCGTGGATTATCACTTCAACGTAAATGAAATTATGAATCAATACTTCATCGGTTATTATTGTTAGTACACCTTGGTATCTACAATGCATATGACGTTGATGCTCGAGGTACAAATTGTGATGTTGAGGTGTGAGATGCAGATGTTGTTGTTGGTGGTGGTAATGGTACTGTTGATGTTGCTGATGATGGTACTGTTGATGTCGGTGATGCTGCTGGTGCTTGTAACCTTTGCACTATATTCTCCAATGCCACTACCCGAGCGCGAAGTTCGTTAACTTCTTCTATTACACCAGGGTAATTGTCGGTTCGGACGAGCGGATGAATAAGATCTAAAATTTGAGATAATATATAATCGTGACGAGACACTCTGGAAATGAGAGAGAAAATGGTGTCTCGGACAGGTTCGCCGGTAAGTGCTTCAGGTTCTTCGCCAAGGGGGAAATGTGGTGGATGGAAGGGATCACCTTCTTCTTGTCTCCAATGATTGAGGAGGCTACGAACCCATCCCCAATTCATCCAGAATAGATGATGGCTAATTGGTTGATCCATTCCGGTCACACTGCTTTTGAAGCTCGAGTGAAACTCCATATCGGAATTCGAGAGACCTGAACTAGTGGAGAGTTCCATTTCGTATGATTGAATAAAGGATTTTTCGATATGAAATGATTTCCGGCTATCGGATGCTATTCTAATTACCTAGAATATGTATATATATATAGAACAAAAGATTTCGTAGATTATGGAGGAATTTACGGAATATGTCAGGCAAAGTTTACAGTAACAGATACGCTAAGATATGAATTTTTGTCTATACACTATTCATGGAGTTAATACAGTAAGATGTGTCTAGACTAAGAATGATAAGCCTGTAATTTTCGACAAAAATGATAAGCAAAACTTTTTGACATGTAGCTAAGGTCGAAGTCCAGACTCACTAATGGATCTTAATAACTATCCGTTAGACGCACTAATGCAAGACCTGGTTCGCTAAGACCACCATTATGATACCACATGAGATGACCTGTCCTAATCCATAAGAACGAATACAATAACATATGATTACATTGCGAGGTGTTTGACCTCTATATGATACATTTTACAAACATTGCATTCATTTTAGAAGACGAACTTTCATTACATCGAAAGTTGACAGGCATGCATACCATTTCATAATATCCATCTATAAATGACCTAATCTGTCATTTGATTAATCATAATCTTTATTGAACTCAACGACTTGAATACAACTTCTTTTGAAATATGCCATGAATGACTCCAAGTATTATCTTTAAAATGAGCAAATGCACAGCGGAAGATTTCTTTCAATCCTGAGAATAAACATGCTTTCAAGTGTCAACTAAAAGGTTGGTGAGTTCATTAGTTTATCGTAATCAATCATTTTCATAATTTTAATAGACCACAAGATTTCATATTTCAATTTCTCATAAACATCATGCATGCATATAGCCATCTGCATAAAAATCATTCATATGGATTGAACACCTGGTAATCGACATTAACCATAATGCATAGAATATCCCCACAGACATCGACGTCTGTATAATAATAATCTCGAAGTACTAAAGCCATCCATAGACATGAATGGGGGTTGTTAGGCCCAATAGATCTATTTTTAGGATTCACGTCAATTAGGGGTCATTTCCCTAATTCTCAGGTTACCAGACTTGAAGGGCTATATTCGATTTCGATAATCCAACCATAGAATGTAATTTCGATTACTTGTGTCTATTTCGTAAAATATTTATAAAAGGAGCGCATGTATTCTCAGTCCCAAAAATATATATTGCAAAATCATTTAAAAATGGAGCAAATGAAACTCATAATACTGTATTTCGTAGTAAAAATACATATGACGGCATTGAACATGTGCAAAGTTGGCCTCGAATTCACGAACCTATATTAAGTATATATATTTATATGTTGGTCAATATCTGTCTAACAATTTAGGTCAAGTCGTAGTATATCACAATCCTAATGCTCGAGACTAATATGCAAAAGTCAACTTAACCCAAAATAACTTCCAAAATCTATACATGATTATTATATAACTTAAATATAGTCATTTTATATATTTAAATATATTTAACAGATTTTATTATAATAAATAATATAAATCATTTATTAATAAATAAAAATTTATATTGAAATTTATATATTATAAAAATATACTTTTATATATCTTAAGTAATAAATATCATAAAAATATAGTGGTATGTATTATTTCTGTAATTATATTATATGTGGTAAATTATCTTTGTATCACATATTCATTTGATAAGATAATATTGATAATAATAATAAGTAAAAGTTGTATTATTTTGTAATAATAATAGTTATTATTATTCTACTAATAATAATAACAATGTTTATATTTACTAATGATGATATTAATTATGATAAAATGATAATTCTAATCATGATAATTTTAATAATAACGATACCTTTTAATTTTAACAGTAATAATAATAATATTTTATAAAAATAATAATTCTATTCAAAATGATAATTTTTAATAATAATAATACTAAAATTAATAATAACTCAGTTGACCATATCTTTTAAACCGTTCATCGAAATCATATGCTTTCTAAATTAAAAGTTATTAACTTTTCGCCAACTTTCCAACGACATGCATATCATATACCTTATCTCAATAGCATATGTATTAAATTCATGATCTATCATAAGCTATTTAACGACGAAATTAAACATTCAAGCATGCATAGACATATATACTCGAGCACTAGTCAGGGATACACTATTAATATATAAAAGTTAAGATATGAGTGCTCACGTATCAATATCGTGATTCAATATTGCAGAAAAGTACGTAGACGTAACAGAGATGATAAACACTATGTTAAACTCACGAGCATACTCTCGAACAATACCCATAACCTCCATAGTTATAACCCATAATTTCCTTAACTCTATTCATCTCGAAAAAACCCATTTTGAAAATATGCAAGCAGAACCTCGTCGTAGTATTTTATGTATAATACTAATAATAATAAATAATACTTTAATAATAATAAGATTAATAATAATAATAATAATAATAATAATAATAATAATAATAATAATAATAATAATAATAATAATAATATAAATATAAATATATACGGAGGAACTAATATGTGTGAATGAATGTGTGTGATAAACAACTGAATTCGATCGAGTTTTATAGAGTTGGCCATCCTCAGACTGCCATGCGATCGCATGGCTCTAGAGGGTTAATCCCATGCGATCGCATGGTATACCTTTCCAGCCCACACTCGCTTGTTTGTACTCTGCCGACAGTTTTAATTTATAATATATTTAATTTATATAATTATATATATATATATATATATATATATATATATATATATATATATATATATATATATATATATATATATATATATATATATATATATATATATATATATACTATATTTATGTGCATAATTAACTTATGATTTTAGTTCCAATAATTTGTACGTTGACGCTCGACTTATGTCCCAGTTCCGGTTCCTCAAGAGTGTTTTCGTATGCTAAGAAAACTGGCACTCTACGTTATGCGACAAGTACCTTTATAAATAACTAGACTTAAAACATCGATAAACTGTATCCTTTAAAATATAACTTGTACGTTTGAGTGTCATGGTCATTTGCTTCTATAAATCGACGTCTCGTTATATATACATATGATAATATAATTTTTAAATCAAAATGTTTTGTATCTAATTAATATTATATTAAATCACTTTGTAAAGTATATATATATATTTATACTTATATTTAACAAAAAAAAAAAAAATTCGTACATATCGTATGTAATTGAAATATCTATTTAATAATATAATATTTTTTTTAAACTATTTATATTTCAAAGTTCGTTTTAAATTTGTTTAGAAAATAATATAACACGTATCGTTTACACTTTAAAACTTAATTTGATATAATTCATTTATGCGCCAACGTTTATTTTTAACACCTTACAAGTTTTTAAACACGTTTTTGTTTCTCGTTATTTCGATCTATATTTTATTGAATCACGGATCATTGTTATGGATAATTTGTCAAAAGGTTTCTAGAAAGGTTCTGAAATTCAGGATAACGTTAAACCTTTATCTTTATTATAATGGCTCAGTAAATGAATTGTCAAAAGTGGTTCGAAAGATTTATAAAGTTATATTCCTTTTTAAAGAAGAAGTGACACTCAAATCATTTTATATAATTTCTAAAATTATAATAACAAAAGATAATGATAATAACATTAATAATTTACTTCTTGACATGTTGTAAAATGTACAAATCTTTCAAAATATATCGTAGTACATTTTATATATTTGAAACAAAACTTATATGTACTTTATAACATAAAACTTTTAATTAGGTTTTATATACATATTCAACTTATAATATAAAACGTTTTTAATAATTGACTTCTTTTAGACTAAAAATGTTTTTGTACGTTCGAAATTAAATCAAATATCTATTATAAAGTTTATTTTTCTAAAACTAATTATATTTAGATCATAAAATCTATCACTAGAACTTATGTTTATTTTAAATCCTTATAAGTTTGTATTAACTTGTTTAATAACAATCAAGTGTTACTATATCTATTAATTATATTCAAAGCCGCTTATATATAAGTTCAATATACTTTATATATATATATATATATATATATATATATATATATATATATATATATATATATATATATATATATATTCACATTACACATAACACGTAGATGTTTATCTAAAACAAACAAGTATAACGTTATACATTTAATACTTGTTAACGTTTTCAAGTCATATAATAATTTCATAACTTATTTTCATATCAACTAAACCGTTAAATGTTTTATTAATATTTCTCAATTTAATAATCACACATACGTATATATTCATACATATCTATTTACACATAATAGTTCGTGAATCGTCAAGAGCAGTCGAAGGGTAAGTGATTACATGAACACAGTCCAAAGTTTTTGAGATTTCAACATTACAGACTTTGCTTATCGTGTCGGAAACATTACATCATTTAAAGAAAAAGTTTAAATTTGGTCAGAAATTTCCGGGTTGTCACACCACGTAACTCTTTAGTGGAAGTTAGGAGCTAGTAATCGCGTTTTATATTGTTGTTGGTGGGTTTTGGGTTGAAAACCAACTTAACCATGTGTAGGGCTTGTAAAGTGGGTGTAATCACTAGTGTTAGTGATTATGGAAGTTTTGGAACCTATTTGGGTGTATTTGGAAGACCAATTTTGAAATGGGTCAAAATTAGGGTTTATGGGTCAAATTGGGGAAGACAAGTATTTGTTACTTGTGTTTTGGTTTAATTGGCATTATAGGACCATTTTCACTAGCGTTGAGTGATTATCGGTTAGTTTGAGCGTTGTTTGTGCTTCGAAGTGCATTTGGGTCAAAATTGCACTAAGTGCCAATTTTGGTTGGTTTATAATCCACCCTAATTGTGTTGTTTGTTATGTGATAAATGGAATAGATACTTTCCATTGGCGGTTTGCGAACTTGACTTTGCATTCATAAAGGCGTTAAGGTGAGTGTAAATATATTATATGTGTATGTATGTGTAGGATGGGTGCAGGTGTGTAGAGTGAGCCTTACTCGGGTTTACTCTACATGCGTATGGGAGAATGGACTTCGTGGGTCTAATCAGGTCCATGTTGTACGCTTATGCGTTTTGGGTTACCACCCTTGGGGTAGTGAATCTTGTGAGTATACGGATTCATGTTGGCGTGTGATTTGGCCAACCCCGTCGATGTTGATGATGTTGATGAGGTGTGTTGGGATGGTGAATCTTGTGTAGTTCAGATTCACGATGCCGTGTGTAGTTTCAACATTCCCAGTTGTGTTGTTATGACTTAGGGTGTGCATCTTGTGTAGTCCATATCCACTCGGGCGTGTGTAGTTCTGCCAACCCTATAATCATTTAGTTGAGGTATGAATCTTGTGTAGTTTAGATTCATAAGGCATGTGTAGTTCGGCCATCCTCAATTGTAGCCGGGAGGAAGATAGTGAATCTCGTGTAGTTCAGATTCACGTAGGCATGTGTAGTTCGGCCAACCTTCATATGTTTAAGGTTAAGGGGTTAACCTTGTGGTATTGGCTATATTTTCGTATTGGCTATATATATATATATATATATATATATATATATATATATATATATATATATATATATATATATATATATATATATATATATATATATATGTGTGTGTGTGTGTGTGTGTGTGCGTGTGTGTTGTAGCTAATTTTGCGGTTTTGGCCTGATGGTACGTTATGTATAGCTTTGATTAGTTATACAAGGATGTGGTATGTGTTTATTACATGTGTTAGTGATACGTATTCATTTTATACATATATATGTATATAGTATGTTTATCCTCACTAAGCTTTATAGCTTACCCTCTCGTTGTTTATATTGATTCGCAAGGAAGATGTGGCAAGGGTAAGCGCGGGGATTAGTGGATTATTGCGGGTTGCTTAGAAGACTTTGCTTTTGGATTCGATTTAGGATTGGGTAGTGTTTTCCCAATCACCATGCTCGGGCTTATGTCGGAGTTAAACGCTTTGGGTCGAAAGTGTCGTTTAGTCGTGTTAAACGAGTCGTGGGTTGTTATGCCCATTTTGACACCTAACTTATGTAATGTATAAGTTAAAGTTGTTTAAACTTGTCAGGTATTGGAAATGTTTTGTAAACATATTCATGGCGTCGTTGTTATCAATATTTATGCGCTATATAAAAGAAAATATTTTCTGGTTGGTATAATAACGAGTTGGGTCGTTTCAGAACGTTATAATTTGATTATTGTGCATATGTTGTGATATATTTATATATTGATATTTGTTTCGTATACTATATGCCTACCTATACGCATTAAAAAGCCAATAATGTATGTGGTTAACTAGCTAGCCTAATAACACAATAATTAATTGGGTTAAAGCTATAAATAAACTATATACTTTTACTTTTGTCTCAATGTTGGTTATATACCTCAAAAATATCAGTGTAGGCTATATACTTTAAAAAAATGTTCTAATGTAGGCTATTGGTGACTGGTTACCTGCTGAACCGGTAACGTAGTTATTCAACTTTTTTTTTTTTGCATTTTATATGACTACAAATAGATCATATACTTTCAGTTTTGTTTCGATGTAGACTATATAAAAAAAGATTTGTTCCGATGTATCACCAACGACATCTTCCACAAAGATGTCACATCATTGTTGAGTTTTTTTATCTGGTTAATAATTATTGTCACTTCATATTAGTACATTTTTTGAAAGTGTATAATCTATATGGATATTTTTTATGATATATAGTTTACATTAGGACACAAGTAAAAATATATAGTCTATTTATAGCTTTAACCCTAATTAATTTTCTGTCTTTTGGTTTTGAGATTTACATACTGTCAAGTACGTTGTTAAATGTAAAAGAAGTTAAAGATCGAATTAAGATTAAGAAAACAAATATATATCGTAATCTTAAATGTAAAGTACTTGTAGACAAGGACCATGCACATACATATGCTATGCCTTAATGTCTACTGTTTAAATGTGCAGTTTTAAAGTTAAACTTACAGTCCAACTGGTGGAGCTAAAAGTCGCAGGGGTTGATCTAATTATAAATTATTTAATTATATACGTGTTAACCTTAAAGGTTGGCTTAGTGGTTAGATAATTCAAAATCTTCTAATAAGACTCATGTTTAATCATAGGCGAATCTAGAATCGAAACTCAATGAATTCCTATACAATTTTGAGTAGTACTTTGTAAATCCCCCCACTCCGAAATATGACTTTTACTTCAATAAAACTATTAATTTTAAAAATATAAATAATTCTATCTATAAATTTAGTAGTGTTCTATTATATTTTAGTAGTAATTTATCATAAAATAAATTGGAAAATAGTGGGATCCTTTGACCCCACTTGATTCAATTAGGGGTGTTCATCGGTTCGGTTTTTGGTTTTTCGATTTATTCGGTTCGGTTTTTCCGATTTTGAAACTTACAAAATTAAAACCGTAAACCAAACCAAAACCATATGTAAATATCAAAATCAAAATCAAAACCGTATCGAAAACCGAATTTGATACTGTGACGACCCAAAAATTTCCTACCAAATTTAAACTTTATCTTTGAATGTTTTCGACCCGATAAGCAATATCTATAATGTTGAGTCTCTAAAATTTGAAACTGTTTTCATGGAATTATTTACCCTTCGACTGTTTCCGACTATTCACGAATAATTGTTTGTAAACAACTAAATATATATATAATTATAAATGTAAGTATTGGAAATTATAAAATGCTATTAACTCATTAAAATTAAATATGTAAAATATTATACAAAATAAGTTGTTACTAAAATAAATCTATGTATAGATGTAAATGATTTCTATAATAATTATTGTCATATGTATATTGTAAAATATGTAAAAGGTATAAACATTATGTGTTGAAAAATTTCAATATCTATTTCTATTATAAAATAACATAATATCTTGAGTAAATATATGTTATTATATATAATAAATAATTATTAAATATCACATAATTAATAATATGTAATATCAATATACTAAACTTATTTACAAGATTAAGATATAGTTGTTAGATTATTATTACTTTCAATAGTAATATTAATATATGTATTAATAATATAATTATATATAATTTATAGATATAAAATTGATACATTTAAATTGTGATATTATTATTATTAATATTATTGTTAATATTATTAATATCATTATTATGATAACTAGTAGTAAAATTATAATTTTAGTTATTATGATTAATATTAGTATTATTATTAGATATTATTGTTACCAGTATCATTAAGAATCATTATTATTTATTATTATTATAAATTATCAATAATATCATTACAAAAATAATACGAATTATTATTATTATCAGTAATAATATTATTAATATCAGTTTTATTATTATTATCATTGTTATTTATTAATAGTATTATTACTATTATTATTAATTATTATTATAATTATTAATTATTAATATTATATATATATATATATATATATATATATATATATATATATATATATATATATATATATATATATATATATATATATATATATATATATATATATATATATATATATATATATATATATATATATACATTCATATATATAATCTGATGCAGAATCAGTATGCCATCCGTATCGATTTTTTTCTCTATAATTTGTTTTCTGTCCCCTCTTGTTACCAGTAGATATCAGAATCCAGATACACTCCAAAATATGTAGCAATCCTAATCTGCTTTTTAATTTTTTATTTTTCTTTCCTGTTCTCTTATTTGTCTGAGTGTTATAAGTCGACAACCATAAAGTTATTCTATAAATCAATCGGTTTTAGGTGTTATGAATCAGTCTATATCCAATACCATTATCAATTATATCTCCAATTGGTAAATTAAAACAGAAAATAAAAACGAAACCCATTAAACCTCTGTTCTTCAACTTTATAGTCAACTCTTGATTTCGAATGATATTGCAAAAACTAAAAATGCAGAAGGGATCCAATTCATGTCGTGATTCTACCAGCAAAGTTTCAAAATCCAATTCCTTATATCGAGTTCCAATTTTAAGGTCAAAGTTTCAAATTCAAAAAGTCAAACAATGTTCTTCGGTTAAATTCGAATTATATGTTGTATTTCAAGTTAAATTGATGTTTCCGATAGTTTCTAGGATTGATTTTCAAACTATTTCGTGTTATACATTTTTTCTATAATGCAACAAAAATCAAAAATTGAATTTGAGTTCATGTTTTGGTTACGGCTACTGCAGCTTCAATTTGTTTCTTTTTTGTTATAAAATTCGAATCAATTATGTCATGGTCACTTCTGTTACTTTTGAAAATTCCTAAAACTAAGCAAATTGTTCGTTGTTATTATTATTTGAGTTCCAGTCGAATTATTCTTGGGAAGGAAAAGAAGAACAAGGAAAACAGATAGATAACGAGTTAATTAATATTAGATAGGATTTTATTCAGAAAAACAGAAATGGATCATTGGTTTAAGGCGTTAGCGGGTTTACGAGAGGTCACGGGTTCGAGCCCGGCAGTGGGCAACTTTAATCTTTTTGGGAAAATCTTTGTGAGGTAGCATTCTCACTAACTGTTATTATTATTATTATTATTATTATTATTATTATTATTATTATTATTATTATTATTATTATTATTATTATTATTATTATTATTATTATTATTATTATTATTATTATTATTATTAATATTGTTATGATTGTTAGAGTTATTATTATTATTATTATTATTATTATCATTATCATTATTATAAGTATTAATCGTATTATTATTAGTAGTAACCCTATCATTTTAGTATTATTACCATTAGTAGATTATGATTATTGTTATTATTAGTATCATGAAAGTAATAAAATTTTATTATTATCATGAATACTAGAATTTGTATTATTTTATAATTATTAGTATTATTATTATTAACATAACTACTATTATTATTATTATTATTATTATTATTATTATTATTATTATTATTATTATTATTATTATTATTATCGTTATTACTATTATTATATTAGATATTATTATTAACTATATGATTATTATTATTAAGGTAACTTATTATATTATCATTATTATTATTAGTATTATCACTTAAAAATTATTAGTATTACCATTATTAATATTATTATTATTAGTACTATTATTGTTGTATTATTATTACTAGTATTATAATTAATATTGGAATTATAATAATTATTATTATTATCATAGTTACAAGTATCATAATCATTATTATCATTAATATCATTTTTACTGTTACAAATATTATTTTCGTATTATTATAATTAATAGTTTCATCAAATGATTGATATATATATATATATATATATATATATATATATATATATATATATATATATATATATATATATATATATATATATATATATATTATTATACATAACTTAGTTATATTAACATTTTTATATACAAAATGAATACATTAATTAAATAATGAAATATATATAAGTTATTAATATAAAAATAATATCACTAATAATAATATATATATTTATTCGATTACGATTATATATTAATGAATATACAAATGATATATGTTCGTGAATCCGAGGCCAACCCTACATTTGTTCAATGCCGTCATATGTATTTTTACTACAAAATACTGTATTGTGAGTTTCATTTGCTCCCTTTTTAAATGCTTTTGCAATATATATTTTTGGGACTGAGAATACATGCGCTGCTTTATAAATGTTTGACGAAATAGACACAAGTACTTAAAACTACATTCTACGGCTGGATTATTAAATCGAATATGCCCCTTTTTAGTCTGGTAATCTAAGAATTAGGGAATAGACACCCTAATTGACGCGAATCCTAAAGATATATCTATTGGGCCCAACAAGCCCCATCCAAAGTACCGGATGCTTTAGTACTTCGAATTTATCATGTCCGAAGGGAGTCCCAGAATAATGGGGATATTCTATATGCATCTTGTTAAGGTCGGTTACCAGGTATTCAATCCATATGAATGATATTTTTGTCTCTATGCATGGGACGTATATTTATGAGAACTGAAAATGAAAATCTTGTGGTCTATTAAAATGATGGAAATGAATGTTTATGATAAACTAATGAACTCACCAACCTTTTGGTTGACACTTGAAAGCATGTTTATTCTCAGGTATGAAAGAAATCTTCCGCTGTGCATTTGCTCATATTAGAGATATTACTTGGAGTCATTCATGACATATTTCAAAAGACGTTGCATTCGAGTCGTCGAGTTCATCAAGATTATTATTAAGTCAATTATAGTTGGTTATATTATGAAATGGTATGCATGCCGTCAACTGTAGATGAAATTAAAGTTTGTCTTTTAAAAACGAAAGCAATGTTTGTAAAATGTATCATATATAGGTCAAGTACCTGACGATGTAACCAAATGTAATGTATTCGTCCAGATGAATTAGGACGGGTCATTAGAGATTTCGGCTTGGTCTCAGTTATAACCGAAAATTACTAAAAATAAAAATCCTAACCAGCATAATTACTTTTAAAACCGAAAATCACTAAAAATAAAAATCATAACTGGCATAATTACTTACATATAAATTAGGAAAAACGGTTGTGAAATTAATTTATGTATACATGGTATATAACATGTTTATTGTTTAATAAGAATAAAATGATACATCAAATATCAAATATATAATATAAATATAAATATTATAAAAATAAATGTGTTTTAATATGTTATTAATTTGAATTCGGTTTTTAATTAACCGAATTTAAAATTTTTAAAACTGAAAACCAAACCGTAAACCGAATTATGAATTCGGTTTCGGTTTCGATTGATCCGAAAACCGTTTGAAAATTCAATTTTTTTTTTTGTTTGGATTCGATCATTCGATATTCGAGTTATTCGGTTTGAAACTAAATGGTGCACACCCCTAGTTTCAATGTAGAATCCCCCCATCGTGTTTAATCTCAAATGACTACACTTTTGAGTTTTGCAACAAAAATATATATATATATATATATATATATATATATATATATATATATATATATATATATATATATATATATATATATATATATATATATATATATAAAAGGTTATAGGTGTTATAAATACGCCATGAAAATATATGTGCTCTATTTTTTCTAAAATATACCTCGTAAAAGCTAAGCTTTTTTTAGAACGTAACTCGTGATTGTGTATTACGTAAACGTAAGTGTTATATGGAGCAAATTCAAGGAAGTTTAAAAGTAGCACCTTTTTCCCACTAGATATGACATCGTTTTTTTTTTTTTTTTTAAATAGGTTTATATCGAGCGGGATATGACTCAATTTTATTGATATAAAACTTTATGTTAAGTTAAATTATTTATATTATTGGTAAAAGAACATTCCAAATTTGATAATAAAAAAATGACAAAAACTAAAATTCAAAAAAGTTAAAATAATACGGAGTAATAATAGTAACTTGTTAACGCCATGCTATGTCATGATGACGTCAACAAACTACTGTACATCAGCCTTTCACTGATAATATGTATAGAGTAACTTCATATTAGAACCAATTTAAAAGAAGCTGTAGGAACGATTAAACGGTATTAATCGATCAAATCTTCAATATCGAGTGTGGAAAAACTCGATATTGAGTTTTATATCAAAAACATCACAAATACTAATGTTCTAATTAGTTAAAAGGACTTTAGGATGCAATAGATCGATAACCATAAGTGCTAGACCTGCAGGGAATCGATTACACGGCTAGGCTTGAGTTTAGGTTCGTAACTCTAACAATGAACCCGAAATCTACATTAAATACGGTCTCCACGTGTAACCGTGCGGTTACACAGACAGTAAGTATTTTAACATTAATTGCATAAAATCGACCGTAAGCGTAATAGTAAACGTGATAATCAAACAACCAATTGTCACTTACATTGTCAATATAAACACGAACACAAGATAATGAACTAGGGACTTACGTTTATGCACTAACAGCAACTTTGATTATTATTACTATTTTATTTGACTATTAATAATTAATAATCTAATATAAAAAGAACTATAAAGTATGTGCATAATCAAAGTGAACATTGTTCGAGTGAGATAGGCGAATTTCGCTTAAACTCTAAACCTGGTAATGCGTATTTAGGAATTATTTCACTTCATCATGTGAATTGGATACAATCACATCCAATCTCATGATAACTGTAATTAAATTTACTCGAGCATAAAAGTATTATTATGATAATAACCCCCCAGGGCCGTCCCATTAAAATTATGGGCCATGTTCAAAAAATACAAAGAAGACCTTTTATATAATAAAAATTTTCATATGTAAAATCATAAATTCGGAAGCACTAATAATATCATGAGTACTAGCATCTTTCGATTTGTTCACAATATATATGTTGGGTTATTCTTGGGCCCCTATGAATTATGGGCCTTGTGCGACAGCACACTTAGAACATGCCCAAATCCGCCCCTGTAAACCCCCTCACCTTGAAGATCCTTACGTGATCGCCAAGCAAAGCGGACTATTGGTGCATGAGATTGCTTTGCCTCCCTACATAAATGAATCTGTTGTCAAGAGGCATGGATATTGGTAACGAGCGGCTTTCGCGTTGCTGCGAGAAATAATTTTGCTCGATACATTAAACACTGTTTAAGTAGTAGGGATGACTCTTGCATTGCGTTTAAAAATCGTTCGCGCCAATACATGGTTCCGCTATATAAATTAAACATTGAATCGGTAGTTTATATTTGCAATACGCATATCGAAAATTCATACATACGTATTAAATGAAATGTAAACTAAATTAAAATAAATATACTTCTATACGGTGGAGTTTTTGTAACCGTTGGTCTATGTTTTTTACTCAAATATTTCGTGTTTATGGTTTTTCTGTCTTGTGCATGTTTAATAATTTCGATAAATTCATCATATTTATGTATTAACTAAATGTAGTATACAAATAAGTAATTCGAAATAATGATGGATATATAGAAAATTAATAGTAAAAATGAATCAATATTCAAATTTGTTCGAATGATAGAAGAATGCTGTTTTAAGGCGTATACATAATTTTTAATAGATGTACATTCAACTTAAAACAAATACTCATGCGGTCATATACTCATATCATGTAACAGATAGGCCCATATGAAAACATCAAGTCATACAAAGCCAATCAAGACCCAATAAAGAAAAGTAAAGGAAAAATTCCAAACTACATCATTTGATGGTAAAACGACATTAAAAAGAACCCAAAACGTTTAGTCACTAAAAGTGGTCATTGTGGTAACAATGAGGATGAGGAGCTTCAACTTTTTGTTAATTGTAATTGTGATGTTTCCAGAGAAGTTTGGTGCAGTGTAACGACGTCGAATTGAACCAACGGTAAATGACTTTTTTGCCCTTAAATTTTAATTATTAGCAATTTTTATGATTATGTTGATTGTTTAGTTGAATTTGTTTTGTGACAAAGGTTGCAATCTGTGTATTTAATTTAAACCTCGTTATGACCACTTAATGAGGTGCGTTATACTAATATAACTGGTAAATGATTATGTTGATTGTTTAGTTGAATTTGTTTTGTGACAAAGGTTGCAATCTGTGTATTTAATTTAAACCTCGTTATGACCACTTAATGAGGTGCGTTATATTAATATAACTGGTAAATATCCATGTGAAATGAGAGTGGGGTTTCCTCACTTTCAAAAAACCCCAACCACATATATGCCTCTGATCAAACCAAAATCGTTAAGTGTGATTAGATTTCGGGTTTGAGGATTAATTCCGACGATGATCGGAGCACCGGCTGGAATTGGTTTAACGACTGGAGTAATGTTACCGCAATTGATTTGGGCAGAGTAACATTAATGCATCCAGTGTTGTTTGAATGAAAGATCTTGTTTATGTATTTATAGATGTTTAGGAGGGAATGGTGACGTGGCACATGTCCCTTTCATGGTTGTAACAAACTTGGTCAATCCCGAGGGGTGACGTGGCACATGTCCCTTTCGTGGAGAATAACAGATCCTAACGAACTTCCCTAGATTTGCGGGCTGATGTGGCATGCAACTTGCTTGCATGCTCGTTCTGTTATCAGGTGATCATTCCGGGACAGAGCGTCTTTTTCGGGGTAGTGCACTTTCTCCGGATATTGCACTTTCTCCGGGACATCGTGCTTGTTCCGGAATAATATCTTCGTGTCAGGTTGCAATGCCGTGATGGTACTGACGGCAGGTTGATTCCGGTTAAGGCATCACAGTGCTCTCAGTCTAGCCGGGTGGGTCTTCGCCGAACACTTGTTCCAAGTGTTTCTTCACGGTTGTGATTATGATGACTGGTTTCGCGACGCTTGATTATGATTGTCATGACCGGCTGCATGGTGCCGGTTGTGTGTATGTCATCCGGGTTCTTGGTCTTACCATTTGCCCGGCGTGGTAAAATTCTCGGGATCACGTCAGACGGATCTCGAGAAAAGAAGTACGCATTCCGAGACGCATAGTACCGGGTAGGATTTTTGCCGAGACGCTTGCCTGTTTTGTGACAAAGGTTGCAATCTGTGTATTTAATTTAAACCTCGTTATGACCACTTAATGAGGTGCGTCATATTAATATAACTGGTAAATATCCATGTGAAATGAGAGTGGGGTTTCCTCACTTTCAAAAAACCCCAACCACATATATGCCTCCTTTTGAAAATATATCACACACATACATCAAACGCACACTTAAATCTTATAAACCCTAATTTGATTCTTGTGATTTTGTTGCAATAAGAAGTATGTAATACGTTCTCAGTATTTCAGCAAGCTAGCAAGGGAACATGTTGATTTAATAATTTGAATCTATACTGTCAAAGTTTGTTTCAAAACAAATGAACAACAAAACCATGGCACTTAATCGTGAGGCGACGATGTGGATCTGTGGTAGTTGCAAACCCTTATTTTCTAATCGCTAACCCACTACAAGAAAACTGTTATCTTAGGACCCCCAAAAGGGTCGTAAAAAGCCTATTCTTAGGACCTTTGGCCTCATAGGACCCTCAAACCATTGGACGTATAGGTGGGCGTCGTATTAACCAAAAAGGGTCCTAATGTTTATAGGACCGGTTTCATGAGTCCTATTAACAGCATAAAAAGTGTCCTTATAGAAGACCATCTTAGGACCCTTTATAATATAATCTGACGCATAAATTTGTGTTGTTAGAACCTATTAGGACTCTAAAAAAGTGTACTAATATAATTTAATACCACAAAAAAGGTTCTAATATAAGTAGATGTTAATTAAGTATCACAAAAAAGGGGTCATAATATAATTTAGTACCACAAAATAGGGTCCTAATATAATTTAGTACCACAAAAAAGGGTCCTAATAAAACTAGATGTTAATTAAGTACCACAGAAAAGGGTCTTAATTCAATTTAGTACCACAAAAAAGGGTCCTAAGTTAACTATATGTTAATTAAGTACCACAAAAAAGAGTCCTAATTATAAGTAGATGTTAATTTTGTACCACAAAAAAGGGTCCTGAGATATGTATATGTTAGTACCAAAAAAGGGTCCTAACAAGTAATAGGAGTTCCGAATATCCGGTTCGGATATTCGGGTCGATTTTGGGTTTTGGGCCAGGATATGGTATTTGGGCCTTTCTAGCCCAGTTCAGATAATTGGGCCTTTGGATCTGCTTCAGCTATCTGGGCCTGTCACCACGTTTAAGCTTACTGGGCCTTTTGTGCCCGGTAATGCTATTTGGGCCTTACGGGTCTGATTCAGCCATTTTGGGCCTTTCGGGCCTTTCAAGCCTGCTTCAGCTATTTGGTCCTTTTGGTCCTGGTTCGGATCCAGTTTTCTTTTGCTGCATCAATTTATTATTCAATACAATTACAAAACAAATATTAATATTGTTGCAATCCAAAAAATATTATGTGATGACCCGTCCTAATCCATCCGAACGAAGTCCATATCGATTATAAACGATTCACAACAATTGGTTACATTGCGAGGTACTTGACCTTTATATGATACATTTTACAAACATTGCATTCGTTTTTGAAAAGACAATCTTTCATTACATCGAAAGTTGACAGGCATGCATACCATTTCATAATATATCCAACTATAATTGACTTAATAATAATCTTGATGAACTCGATGACTCGAATGCAACGTCTTTTGAAATATGCCATGAATGACTCCAACTAATATCCATAACATGAGCAAATACACAGCGGAAGATTTCTTTCGTACCTGAGAATAAACATGCTTTCAAGTGTCAACCAAAAGGTTGGTGAGTTCATTAGTTTATCATAAATAATCATTTCATAAATTTAATAGACCACAAGATTTCATATTTCCAATTCTCATAAATATACGCCCCATGCATAGAGACAAAAATATCATTCATATGGATTGAACACCTGGTAACCGACATTCACAATATGCATATAAGAATATCCCCATCATTCCAGGATCCTCCTTCGGACATGATATAAATTTCGAAGTACTAAAGCATCCGGTACTTTGAATGGGGCTTGTTGGGCCCGATAGATCTATCTTTAGAGTTCGCGTCAATTAGGGTGTCTGTTCCCTAATTCTTAGATTACCAGACTAAATAAAAAGAGGCATATTCGATTTCGATAATCCAACCATAGAATGTAGTTTCGATTACTTGTGTCTATTTCGTCAAATATTTATAAAAGAGCGCATGTATTCTCAGTCCCAAAAATATATATTGCAAAAGCATTTAAAAAGGGAGCAAATGAAACTCACCTAATGTATTTTGTAGTAAAAATACATATGACTATATTGAACAATGCAGGGTTGGCCTCAGATTCACGAACCTATATCATTTGTATATTTGTTAACACACATTTTTGTAATCAAACAAATATATATATAATTTATTAGTTATCTCATTTTTATATTAATAACCTATATATGTCATTATATATATATATTTTAAGTAATTAACCATAATTATATAGTTAAGTTTTGTATTAAATGTATATATATGTATATTTATATATATGTATATTTATTTTATAATATCTTTTGTTTGTTAACTTAATGATAATACTAATAGTTTTTAAATGATAATACTTATGTTAATGATAATACTAATAATAACAGTAATCTTACTAATAACACCATTGATAATGAATATTTTTAACAATAATGATACTGATAATATTATTGATAGTAAGAATGATAGTTATATTATTAATAATTAATAATGATATAATAATAATGGCTTTAATACTAATTCTTATATTCATAAAGAAAATGTAATAATACAACTAATGCTTATCGTTAATACTAGTCTTAATAATAAGGATAGTAATAATTTTACTCATTTTAATGATAATAATATTCATAATACAAATGTTAACATTAACAATAATTAGCATAATCATAAACTTAATCATAATAATTAACAATAACATTGGTGATACAATAATAATAATAATACCAATAATAACACTAATACTTAATAATGATACAAATAATAATAGCAATAAAAATAACAATAATCATGGTAACAATACTAATAATAATCCTAATAAGAATTAGTAATTAGTAATAATAATAATAATAATAATAATAATAATAATAATAATAATAATAATAATAATAATAATAATAATAATAATAATAATAATAATAATAATAATTGATAATGGAACTACCTTTAAAGGCCTCTAATAAAAAGAATACACCAAGTGAGGATCGAACCCGAGACCTCTCGGTTACACAACACATCAGCCAGCCACCTGAACCCGCTTGCTTTTCTGTTTTATTTCTAAACTCAAATTAATTTAACCAATTTCAGTTTCCACTCTCTTCATCTCCTTCTTCTTCCCATACATCAATCGATCACTAACCAGGAATAGAATTTACGTGAATTACTAATATATTTAGGACTTGAAATTAATTAACCAGTGTTGAATACATTTATAAAATCAAACACAAAAAATGAAAAAAAAAGAGAGAGCTGCTGTCGCGGCTTTTCTTAAAAAAAAAAAAAAATTGATTTTCGTCTTTAAGGCTGTTTTGCTCGAAAATTCCTACATGAATTATATTTTAAATTGTTCCTAGAAACTCTAGGAATCATCAATTGAGATTGAAACATCCAAAAGAAATCCAATTTCTCGATGAACACTTATAGTTGACTTTTATTTCAAAACCTTTGACTTCAAAATTCATCTTTGATTTAGCGAATTAAATTATGAAAACTTGCAGATAGTTAATACTAAAGATTCCTAACCTCTCTGCAATATTAGTTTTTGAGATTACATTCGAATTCCAAGATTATGAAGAGAGTGTCACGTACAGAGGAAAAAAAATACTGCATTTGTTACACTTAGTTTTATTTAAATCCGCCAAATAAGAAGAAAATAATAGATAAGAGAAATTGTATGATTAATGAAATAACCAAGATTGATTGCTGATAGATTTGTAGGGATTCTAGTGTCGATATCAGTTCACGGGCGAGGGAAAAGAAAAACACAGAAAGAGAAGAAAAATAAAAAAATAAAAAGTGAAAGGAATAAAAAAAAAATCACGCTGTAAAGATCTATATATCTGTCTATAGTTATTATTATTTATTATTTTATTTTTTATAGTAGTTTTTATTTATTATATGTTATATATTTTTCTGTTATATATTTATATATATAACTGTTATAACTGAATTATTTATTTATTTGTTATTCAAATCTGTTTATATGTGTATTTATAAAGCATATAATAAATAAATATATAAAAGTAATAATAATAATAATTTTTATCATTCTTAACATTTATAATTAAAATCTTTATTTTAATAATTATAGTCTTTTAATTATGACCATGATAATATTAATAATACTAATATTAATATTAATATTAATATTAATACCAATATTAACATTGATGTAAAGATAATACTACTAATACAATTATATTTTACTTGTATTTATATTTAATATATTAGCATTTCATATTATTGATTATGTCATATAACTATATAATATAACTTTCATAATAATTTATATTGGTGATTAAATTTTTATACATTTTAACTTATATTACAATATACATTTAATAATAGTTATACATAGAAATCATATATGTTTATATATATAGATCCGTTTACACTTAATTATTCTGTATCCTATTTTACATATTTATTTCTAATGTTTATTTTATAATTTCAAATTATTATTTATATATACATACACACATATCTATTTACAATTAATTGTTCGTGAATCGTCGGAATCTGTTAAAGGTTAAATGCATTCATGTAATCTGTTCCAAAGTTTTCGAGACTCAACATTACAGACTTTGCTTATCGTGTCGAAGTCATATAAGGATAAAGTTTAAATTTGGTCGGAAATTCCCGGGTCATCACATATTATAGATTACAGATTATAATATTGTTTCAACACCACAAATGCAAGAACATATCTAGATAACATCAACATATTACAGATCATTGTCTCAAACACACAAACTCATAAAACAATTAATATTCATGTTCAAACATTATAATCAAACCGGCCAGCATTACAAAACACACAAACTCTTCAATCCGCCACCAATCTATCTTGATCAGTCATCAAAATCTGCCACCTACAATTAAACCATCCACGTATAAGCATAAAGGTGCACGTTATAAAAATGAATTAATAATTTTAGTACAAAATTAACAAAGACATACCTCGATCAATGCAGTAGGCCAAGCAGTAGACGTACCAATGACGTCATGAATGTATCTCATATGCTCATATGGCCTAAACAAAACTTCATTTCTTTCGATGGCCACTTGAAGCTCTACCTCACACCAACCAGCTCCAAGTTCTGTCTGCAAAACAACC
Organism: Rutidosis leptorrhynchoides; assembly: GCF_046630445.1. Taxonomy (NCBI): domain Eukaryota; kingdom Viridiplantae; phylum Streptophyta; class Magnoliopsida; order Asterales; family Asteraceae; genus Rutidosis; species Rutidosis leptorrhynchoides. Next base: position 509,493,988 of record NC_092336.1, read on the forward strand.
GTAGTTGGATCCATGCTTACCAACTTTCCTCTTGCTACCTTGTTGTTTGTAATGCTTTTCACATACACTTCATCTCTCACCTAAAATTTAGCTTCCAAAAAAAAACATTTATGAAGGCTAAAAGGGTAGAAAAACAGTAAGGTAAGCTATTAAATTGAAACATACCTTTAAACGTTTAACAACCGAACCATTATCCTGATGACCCGAACCTTCATTCTCAACACCAGAACCATTATTCTTCCGAGCCAACTGGGCTTTTAACCTTGAATTTTCATTCTCAAGTTCTGCCTTATCAGACCTGAGTTGAGCATTCTCCTTACGAACGGCTGATCGACCAGGTACTACGCCCCACAAGTCTTAAGCACGAACGCCAAGTCCATACGTTTGGGCAGAACCAGAATTATTGCACCCCATTACCTGGGAAAAACATCGTCTGGTCCAGGTGTATCAGTTTCACCGTCCACAAGTTTGTCCGTAAGTTCTTTCATTTGTTTCTGTATAAAAAAATATAAATATTTAAACATGCATATAAATATATGTCATGCAACATATTTCGGTATGACAGAAATGATTCTACTCTGGTATTCGATATATGCAATGCCCAATCAAAGTATAGCCCAATCACACCCAGATATTCGATATATATCCAATGCTTAACATATTAATACTAGACTAGGATTTTAGGATTTCGACATTAATACATAATGAAAAGCAAGTGGTGACTATCAATTGAAGACTCTATTAATATTCAACTCAAATAAATTGGCTAGAAGATTATCAAGTGGTTTATGGTGATTAACATATAAATATACAACTAATTAACTTAAAAGATAAAATAACCTAACTGAAGCGCAGGAACATATCACAAAGGTAAAAGTCACTAAAAGTCTACTTCAAATGCAATAAAAACTTCATAGGTTGTTTATGGTGATTAACATATAAATATACATCTACTGATATCATGTGTAGGATATATTTGATCCACTTTTGATTCTTTCATACATCATAATAGTGTTTGTAAAATTACTTACGAGTACAGTTGCAACTTCACCATCAGCATTTCTATTTGTAAAACATTTCTTAAACATATCGACCCGAGTAGGTTCTCTTCCGAAACTCGTCTGCAATGAGTAAAAACGAGGTAACTATTAACAATGTATATTCAAAAGCTATACTATATTAATAATTTTCCCATGATATTACCTTCAGTTCTTCACGGATTCTTGCAAAACTTTTTTTCCAGGTCAATTGCGTCAACTTCTTGTTAGCCCTATTGGCTTTATTTTTGTCGGTCATTGCCTAAAAAAGAAAATATATTAAATATTCTAATATGAAAATAATATAATATAAAAAAGTTATACCAAGTGTAAGATTATTTCATACCTTCACCCTTTCTCTACTCCAATATTCAAGAAGTCTTCTGCAATGTCTTTTGGTCAGTTCTTCAGGTGGTGAATTCAATTGAGCCTCCATTGATAAAGACGGATTAAAGTAGGCTTCCTTTATTCTCTCCCTCCAATTTTTCATTTTTCGACCATATGACTGGAGTATCCAAGAATTAGCAGTTTGTGGAATATCAAACTTTGTCTACAAATTATAAAAAGAGAAAACATATCACATGAGAAGTAAAAAAGGCTTATTATCACACAGATTTTAAAATACGTACCCTTAAGAAGTTGAGCAGCTTATCTTTTTTTTTTTTTTTTTTGTGTTTTAACTTGATTCCACGGTCTATAAACTGGACAATATTAGTAGCTCCACGTTAAGTTACCAAGAAAATGGGTGAGTTTACTACTGTTTTTGCAAATCGGCTGTCCATGTTCATTACCAGAAATTGGAATTCGAACAGATGCCTTCTGTTTCCAGATTTTTCGCATAAGTGCCGGTCCTCGAACTCTGTCGCCTTTATCTACAAAATATGAGAACTTGATTTACAATTGATATACTACTAAACAATCAACAATATAAATCAAATAAACAAAACAAATTAGAAAAACAAAAAATAACCTGATTCATCTACTAGTTGGTTGGTTTGCTGATCAACATTCATCATAGGTTGAGTACTCGCATTTACTTCTTTACTCGCATAATAAAAAGGATACTGAAAGTTAGAATATACATTCTTTAACATAATAAAAAGAATCAAGCAATATATAATAAATAAACCTTCTAGTTGTTGGGTGGTTTCTCGTTGGTGGTCTTCAAAATCATCATAATATTCATTTCCATATACGTAACCATCGTAAATATCATTGTTGGCTTCATACTCAGGCCCGGGCTCCGTATCCGTTTCTTTATCTCTAAGACTTCTAGCTTCTTCGTGTCTAACTTTTTTGTGTCTAGACACCAACTTTCCCTCTAAATTTTGATCTTCAGGATTGTCTGTGTTAAGTAATGTAATCAATACATGTATTATTATATATTGTGAATGAATTATCAGTACATGAAGAGTGGCCATATATAGCCAAATACCCTAGCTAAGTATAATGGGCTAAGCCCAACAAGCATAATAAATGGGCTGAATATTGCCTAAACCTAACAGAAACATACAACAAAAACAAGCCCGATACAACAAAAATAACCAATACACCCGAGATCAAGGTTTAATGTGAAATCTATCACCAAACACATCTAAATTCTATACATCCGCAACCCTGCTAATACCTTCATAAATAATACATGATATGTGTACAGAGTAATGAAATAGTTAATATGAACTCAACATGACTGACTCTTATTCCATCTGGAGTTTTACTTTTTTTTAACCCTCGGCCTCGTATCACTTGTTTGGTTCTTGGATTTTGCGTATAACCCTTTAGAGTTATTAGGAGTAACATAAACTCTTTTATTTGTTAAACCCGGTTTTCTCATTGTATTGGGAGCAAGGAACTGTTTGCTTTTGCTTTTCTTGGTAGTTTGAGTCACAGTAGCCTCAACATGTTTACTGGATCTAAGCTGGCAAGAGATCTTGTTTCCTTCCATTGACATAATCTAAAAGAATGTAACGAACAATACTTACTCAGTAATTATATGAATAACATGTAATCATTTAACATAAAATACTTGTATATTTATAAACCTTTTAGCTACATAAAAATAAAAATTAATAAAGCAAGCATAATACGCATTTTGGATGGTCCATAATCCACACATAATACGGAGTTGCATCTTTTCATTGTCTTATGCTCAAAAAGATTTAAGATTGCTTAGAAGTTAATTCAAGTTTATGGCTGTTTTTATTTAAAATGCTTGTTATTGGAAGTTAATTCTACAGAGTAGTTGACTATTTTAAATGCAAAATTAATCAAAGCATGGGCGAATTTGTTAAAGAAACACTCTCATTAGAAAACTTCTTATATAAAGAACATCTATTCATTTAACGCAACAGAGTTATAAACAATTTTATATATGGAGTAGTTAGCAACAATGTTATAAACAATCTAAAAGAATCGTTAATAATAGACAAGATAGATACCTGTACTGTGTTCTGTGGTGAAAAAAGAGATAGCTTGAGTTTCTTTGGTCAAAAAAGAGATAAGTGTGTTGTTCAGAAACTTTTTAGCTACCCCAATTTGATTTGGCGCCTTCAATTTTTGGGAGGTGATCTTTACACACTAGCATTTGATCCATCCACACCAAATTAATCCAAATTTACTATTTTACCCTTAAACTACTATTTAGTCAATATACTATTTATAAGGGTAAAATAGGTAATTTATATTGTTTTAGTGTGGATGGATCAAAACTAGTGTGTCATGATCAACCCCGAATATTTTGAATTTACCAAAATTTTTGAATGAAAACATTTGGATCAGCTTAAAAATTTGGCTCCGAAATCCGTGATATTGGCGGTAATGTTTGAGAGGGTAATTTTGGTAAAAATTAATTGAGGATAACTGTGACGACCCGAAAATTTCTGACCAAATTTAATACTTAATCTTTATATGATTTTGACAAGATAAGCAAAGTCTGTAATATTGATTCTCAAAATTTTTGAACTAATGTTATATATTCAGTTAACATTTGACTATTGACCAACGATTCACGAACATCTATTTGTAAATATATATATATATATATATATATATATATATATATATATATATATAAATATATATATATATATACAATAAGTTGGAATATTAATTATTAAAATTAATTATAAGTAACTTGCAATGTGTATTTAAAAACCGATTTATGTATATTAAATAAAGATATATACATATATATAATTTCAAGTTATTTAGTAAACGATAGTAACATTCGATTATTAATTCGATTGATATTTAGATAAGTTAACTAAAACGTTTAAGATGGACAAGTAAAACACTAATTTGCTACAGTATTTTCGAATAGCTACAGTACCCGAAAAGCTACAGTGTTTTCGAAAACTACTATTTGCTACAGTAAAAATTATTTTGCTACAGTAAAACACTATTTCAAAATGAAAATGTATGTATATTTTACAAATGTTATAAAATATAATATTAACTTAGATATAAAACGTTTTGATTTAAAATAATATTATTATATATTAAGACGTTAATTTATAAACGCAAATGACCATAACACTCAAACATACAAGCTACATTATGAGTGAGATAGTTTTTCATTTATTTGAGTCTTGTTATTGATAAAGGTACAATACAAGAAACATAAAGTAAAAGTTATTAAAGCGTACGAAGTAATGTTCGAAAAACTGGAACCGGGACATAAGTCGAGTGATAACGTACGAGTCATCGGAACAAAACTTACAAATCAAATATGCACGAGAATATAATATAATATATAATTAATTAATATAAATTATATATATTATATATAATTATAATAATATGTCGACAAACTAAATAACAAAAACAAGTGTGAGCTGGAAACCCAACCCATGCGATCGCATGGGAAATGGGCATAAAAGCCATGCGATCGCATGGCAGCCCTGAACTGGAAAAGTCCTATAAATTAGCTCGATTTCTGTTTCTGATTCATTCATCACATATCTATCTCTCGACTCTCTCTCAATATATATATATATATATATATATATATATATATATATATATATATATATATAATGATAATAATAATAATAATAATAATAATAATAATAATAATTATTATTATTATTATTATTAAGATTATTATTAATCTTAGTATAATTATTAAGTTGCATTATTATTATTAGTATTATTATTACATAAAATATTACGACGAGGTTGAGCGGGATAGAGCTAAGGAGAATATGGGTTATAGTTATGGAAGATATGGGTATTGTTCGGGGGTATTGTTCGTGAGGTAAACCTAGCGTTTATCATTTCTGTTGCGTCTACGTACTTTCCTGCAATATTGAATCACAATATTGATACGTGAGTTTCATTTGTTCCCCTTTTAATTACTTTTGAAATCCATATTTTTGGGCTGAGAATACATGCACTTTATTTTAAACGCAATGGATACAAGTACATACTAAATTCTACACTGAATTTGAACCGAAAATCCCTTAGCTTTGGTAACTAGTAACTGCCGGTTATAAGAACTGGTGGGCGCGAGTAGTTATATATGGATCCATTGGGCTTGACATCCCCGTCTGTTCCAGGTATAGAAACCCTAGCCTGAACTATAAAACAGACGTATGCTATTTGAGTTTAGTACACGTTGGTTTGCGTGTATTGTACATGTTGGTTGCATGTATGTTAAAACAGGGGTACTTATTATATAGACGTTAAAGTTTAGTTACCAGAGTACTCAATCTTATAGAATATTTTTATAAACGTTTCTGGATGAAACAACTGAAATCTTGTGATCCACCTTTATATACAGATTATGCGCAACATTAAAACTATGAACTCACCAACCTTTGTGTTGACACTTTTAAGCATGTTTATTCTCAGGTTTCTAGAAGTCTTCCGCTGTTTGCTTATACGTTATACAAGCTATGTGCATGGAGTCATACATGCTTTATTCGAGAAAACTTTGCATTCACAAAATCATCACCATGTATCTTATTTGACTGTATTGTCAACGGATGTATTGTTAAAAACTATTATATACGGTGATTGTCTATACGTAGAAATCATCAGATGTCAAAAACCTTGGATTGATATATTCATTTATCGTGTATCTTTTCAAAAGAATGCAATGTTTACAAAACGTATTATATAGAGGTCAAAACCTCACTATGAAATCAATGAATGATGTATTCGTCCAAATGGATTTGGATGGGTCATCACAATAACTTCTCTATCTAGTTACATATTTACTTACATATACTCCGTATAATTTAAATAAATAATACGTATCTATCTATTTATTTAATTTAATTATTTATTTTTTAATATTAAATCTCTAAAATGATGATGTTATAAATAAACATTTTCTAAGCATAAAAATAATTCAAAATAAAAAAAGAAAAATTTTAAAACATCTTTGATGATGTCATTATTTTATATTAAATTTATTAAAAAAATAATACGAAATCTTTTATAAAAGGAAATACTAATCTTCAAAAGAACACCAAAATATTTACAAGTTCATGTTGGCCGTTAACCTAAACGAACATCGTCTATCATAATATTGATCATAATTGAACATCGTTTATCATATATGTTAATTTGTTTAACGTAAGTACAATGCATTAAGATCAATATATGAATCAACATTATTAAGATCATCGAACACCCGATAAGCCTTTAATTAGAGCGTTCGCTACCTGAGCTTCAATCAATGGTATATTATAATTGAGATCGCATGATCTATTGAGTTCATATGTCTTATCATATCATCCATCAAGTTCTAAACTACTTGAATAGCTTGTTAGGTGATATACCATATCGCATTAAGTTTGTCTGATAAGCAAGCTCATCCTCGATCATCATTACGATGGGTCGATGGCACTAAACCCTAAACCCTAAACAGTACTAAACCAACAACAACAACAACAACAACAACAACAACAACAACAACAAAAAACAAACATACCCAATATCACATGTGTGAGGTATGGCGGAGGTCAGACGTAGATAATCCTACCTCTATCATATCCTAGAATAAAGAGAAATCATTTCTCTACCCCGAGTGAAACACTCACAAGCTAGCTAGAGTAGATAAATTCCTCCCTCTCTCTATTCACAATAAACCTATAAACCCTAAACTCTAAATCGTACACCCTACACCCTAAACCCTACACACTAAACCCTAAACCCGACTTAAACCCTAAACCATAAACCCTACCCCAAACCCTAAACCCTTAACCCTAAATTACGTACCCTAGTCATTAAACCATAAACTCGGCCAATATCACATGTGGGAGGTATGTGAAAGGTGAGACGTAGACAATCCTACTATACCTATATCATATCCTAGAATAAAGAGAAATCATTTCTCTACCCCGAGTGAAACACTCACAAGCTAGAGTAGAGAAATTCCTCCCTCTCTCTATTCACAATAAACCTATAAACCCTAAACCCTAAACCGTACACCCTACACCCTAAAACCTAAACCCCTAAACCCGACTTAAACCCTAAACCATAAACCCTACCCCAAACCATAAACCTTAAACCCCAAATACTAAACCATAAACCCAATCCCTAGCCAAAAGTTCAAACAAGAACCATACAATTAAATTAATGGCGAAAACTGCAAGAACCATTTAATTTCAATTGGTGACACCACGTGATCGACTTGATTCAATTCACATGTAAATGTTAATGGCCGGATAGTAATTAAGATTTAACCAAAAAAAAATTTAAAAAACATTTATATAATATCTAACCAGCCATAAAAAAATTAGATATATATAATTTCTCGTATATACGTATAGTACGTGCAGGTATGTTGTGAGCATGTGAACATTTATACCCGCCTAAACCCTACCATAAAGTACCGGCCTAAACCCTATATATATATACCCCAAACCCGGCCTACACCTAAACCCTAAACCCTGAACCCTAAAACCTAAACCCGCATATACCCCAAACCCTACACGCACCCTAATCCCTAATTAGAATGAACGTACAATATTAATTAGACCATTCATATATATATATATATATATATATATATATATATATATATATATATATATATATATATACCCTAAACATTACATTAAACCATAAACAAATTAATAACCCTAAACCCTAAATCATTAGTGTTGTATACTATAGCTAGCTTTAAGCTTTTACAAGTCAATGTTATGATTATATATACGTCACTCTAATTAAGTTAATACTAGCTGTACGAAATTGAAGACATAAGTTAATTGCGATCATCGAAAACTTGACAAATTAATTGAACAAGGTTAATTTCTTTCTTCTGCTTACTGAATCATTTAGTTTAATGACCCGTGGAACCATAGAGTCCGACTAAGAAACTCGTCAGCTGAACATTTCATCAAACACCTAAAATGAATATTAAACATTCCATATTTTTATTTTAAAAAGTGTAAATTAAAATATAAATCTAGAATTTGTTTCCTTCTGTCTAGCTTTTTTACCTTCTCGTACTCAATTCATAATAATTAATTGAAATAATTCAAAATTATTTAAATTTAATAATTAAATTAATTATTAATAATATTTGTTAATAATAATTAATTAATAATATTTAATTTTATTTCAAAAAATTTTATAGTAATGACATCACCCACCATGCTTAGTTTTTTTTTTGTTTTTTTAATTTTTTTAACAAAGGAATTAGCCTAATAATGACATCATCATTATAGGATTTTAATAGAAAACTAGTGAAATGACCCGTGAAAACACGGGTTTGTTTAAACGAAACAGTTTAATGATATGTTTTAGGTATTAAGTGAATGTAAATGTTAAAGTCATTTAGTTTATTGACCCGTGGAACCACGGATTCCGACTATGAAACGTGTCGTTGATGTTACAAACATAAAGCTCGCTCAAAGTTGAATATTTATATTTATATTTTTAATAATAATACTCTGTAATAATTATTAATAATAATTAATTCCTTTTCAAATTTTTTAGAAAAAAAAATTACAATTTAGGAGAGATTAATATTTCCTTTTATAAAAGATTTTGTATTATTTTTTAATTAAATTCATATATAATTATGACATCATCAATATGAAAAGTAAAGTGTAATTTAGTTTAATGATGACATCATCATTTAGAGGTTTATTAGATTATACAGATATAGATAGATGTAGATAGATAGATTAAATACGTTTTTGTAACACCAAAACGTGGTTTTGAAATTAAACAACACCACATGCACACCCGTTTGATTACTTTTATTATTTTATAAATCATTTTGATTTTCTTTATTCACCTTAGATTTCAAAAATTAATAAGCTGATAGTATATGATAAAAAAAACCTATCTCAACTATGTTTATTTGATCCAACTATGTTTAAAATCCTTCGTATGTTTACTTAATAAATGAATGAGGATGCATTTTATGTAAGTCGTATATAAGAAATTGATGAATATTGCAGATTTTATCAAAATTTCCAATAATAATATGTTAATATAAAAGCGAACTAAAATCCAGATTTTAGGAAATCAATAAGTATTTTAGTAAGGGAAGGATTTAAATCGAAATTGATATAAATATAAATTTTCTGTTGTTGTTGTTGTAAAATTTAATTTGTAATTTCTTAAATAATTATCAAAAACTTACTTATTAGTCATGATAGGTCAGATCATGTTGAGATTGAGAGAAATGATAAGATAGAGTGAGATTCGGTATGTAGGAAGAAGACTCGGTATGAGAGAGAATTGGTAAAATTACATTCCACAACTTCTAGAACTCAGTTACAATGCAATGGCTATCTAATTAGGACTACTTAGGTTCCTTATATAGACCTCTTCTAAGGAACCTTCATTTAAGCTTAATTCACATTAACACTATACAACTTCGGGGTCCTAACAATCTCCCCCTTAGTGTTAAATGTGAACTTTACAATATAATCCTATCGAAAACATCTAAAGGAACTTTGTTATTCTGAAGTGAACTTTAGATTTGAATCCCTTGAGATTCTCATATCTTCGTATATTCACTCTTGTTTTGAGACAACTTTTCAATCTTGTGAGAATATACTTGACAATCTCATTATCTTCAGTTGAATAGTAGTTATTGATCAGTCTCCATCTCATGTATTTGAAAGCATACATCAACGTTCCGTCTGAGTATCTTCTAAAATCTGAGACTCTGATGAAGATCTTTGTATAGTGATAATTGACAAATGCAAACCATATGGACAGTCGCTCACTTCAAGTAAGGAAATGTATCTTAGCTCTTCAATCACTTGATTAGGCGGTTTGATTTCGAGCTTTTTGTGTCCAGATTCCAATCCCATTTGAAAATCATGAACAGACTTCCATCTCATCGAATCAAGAATAAACCTGTAGACTGCCTTCATTGCAGTAGCATGATAAGTTGTTGCAAATTCATTCGAGTTAATCAAATAATTGTAAATGAAAATAATGTCGTCCATCTTCAGTTTATCAAAATCCGCTTCTGAAAACTGATAATCCTCATCATCCATTCTTGTAACTTGAAACAATGGCATCTTCACTTCATCCTTATTAATCATCAAAATCTTATTTATGCTTTTGATCTTTGAATTCCGCTGAATTTGAAGTTTCTCTTCATTCTTCAATTTGAATTTATTGCGAACACTCAGATAAGCTTTGAGATATTCTGGTTTCTTATGATATTTCCATGCACCCAGAACACTCATTGATGCAGAAAGGACAAGATCAAAATCACCATAGATTCTATACACTTGTTGTTCAATGAATGGTGAACGAAGAATCTTTTTCTCTTCATCCTCACTTAGTTGGTAATCAGCATCACGCTCAAGAACAATCTCTGCAGTTTGAAATGGAATATTCAAATCAGGAGGAGTCGTAGTATCTTCTTTGCCATTAGAGAAAATCTCCTTTTCGAAGTGTATTCCAAATTCATCAGTTGGAGATGTCAAGTTAACAAATTGATGATCATTGAATTCATTGGCGATACTCGATGACCCCTTCAAAATATCTTCAATGTTGTCAAAGTTTTGATTGTTCTCTTGAGATGACTTATTCTCTGATTGATCAGCTGTATCCATAATCATTAACATCCCTGAGTCACCCTCTCTCTGAATTTCTGATTCATCTAGAAAATTTTCACACTGGATTTCCTCAATTTCATCACTACCGGAATCAGATATATCAACAACATCTTTATCCTTCTGTTGACTAGATGTACCAGCTTCATAACCACTGGATCGATGACCACTTTGTCTATTCTCCCCCTCATGAAGATTGTCAGGATCGAAATCATCATGATCAGGCATGTGAATTGGTCCAGGTGACTTGCATGGAGAGAAAGGATACACTATCCTTGCTTGCTCAAGATAAATCATCATAGTCTCACGAACTTCATCAAGATCAGTTCGTTTAGCAAACTCAGCAAGATAGAGCTCCTCCACCTCATTGTCAGAGAGATACTGTAATCCATATTTATTTGAAATTCAAGAAGGTGACCCAGTTGGTGAAACAACGGTGTAACCATGAATAATAGCAGCATCAGCAGTATCGGATGAAGGCGATGTTGATGGAAGTGTTTGAGTTGCCGTGAGGGCAGGTAAGGATGATTGTGCGGTATTATTCTTATATGTAGAGCTGTACATACTACTAGTCAGATTCGTGATATCCCCTTCTGATGGAGGTTGGGTAACAACCGGAGTTGTCACCGGTGAAGTTTTTTTCGAAGCATCCGCCTCCATGACTTTAGTCTCATGGGACTCTGACGGAGTAGCAGAACTACCCGTCGGTTTAGCTCTCATAGAGATATTGCTATCTCCTACTCCTGAAATCATTGATATACTATGAGGTGGCAAATCTCTTTCAGTTAAAGACTCTTCCTCCAAACTTTGAGTTTCAGAATCTGGAAGAGAAGTGGTTTGATCTAATGGATCACTTTCATGAACCAAGGGATCAGTCTGCTGGAAGTCTGATAAATATCCCGAAGGATTGTCATGTTAACTCGTTTCCATGGGACGCGGCAGATATCCCTCATCAAGATAAGCTGGACCTCGAGACCCTGTTGTACGTTGAGGCACAGGAGGATTTCCAGCCGATACGCAGGGTGCCTTTTCAAGATTTTTTGGCTCCCCTTCGGCCGTTCTGGACTTCAATGATTGAGTTTCCTCAATTGATTGAGTCAACGCAGACTTTACTGCAGAGGAAGACTTACTTCCTTAGATGCCGAAGCACCTTGCTTTGTAAGATTTATTATTAAGTCCTGTTTAGATTGGATGGGCTTAGTGGTCTTTGTACCATCCGTGCGTTTAAATCTCTTTCCTACCGAAGCTTGCACTTCATTTAGCGTAGGGCTTACTGTTATTATTGGATGTGATACGGAGATGGGTGAGGCTCTAGGTCTTGATCCGTATCACCAACGGTTGTAGTAACTGTTTGGCGGACGATAGGTGTCGAAGTCCTAAATCTAGTTACTCGTTGGGTTGGTGGAGTCTGAATCATCTCATCAGGCACATATCGAGTTCTCTTAGGAGAATGTTCGGGAGACGATTCAGATGCTGTTGCTGAAGTGTCGTTGTCACTGCTCACTTCGGGTGTTGTGGAAAGGGTTGGTTCAATCCCCAAATCGTTTCATCTGTAATCCATGTGTAAAGGGTCGGCGCAGTGAATTGATTATCAGAGACCATCAGGGTATTCATCTTCAGCTCCCCAAATCGTTTCATCTGTAATCCATGTGTACCTGGTACAAATATATTTGCATTTCAGCAAGCATTTATAGCATCATGGATAAAGATACAGAAAAACCTTTCACAAGGGATGTATAAACCCCTTGGCTTATCAACTTGAGCTTGAACCAAATCCCATATCAGTTCTGCATAGTCAGGAGCTTCTACTCTTATGAAAGAGTAGAATAACTTCAGCATAGGCACAGTCAGGCTGTCGGATCCACTCCTTGTCATCAGCAAGCATCTGTTGATGATTGAGAAGATCACATACCACCTTGAGTGCATATATTTCTTCTGAAACTTAGCCGGAGGAACATTACGGGCTCCAACATAACCAAGATCAAAGACAGATGACATCATCTGCTAAGTAGCAGGAAAAGCAGGAGCATTCTGCACAACAGAAAGTCTGAATATCCTCCTGAAATCAGCCTTGATGATACTCCTCTTCCCTTGAACTTCTCTCAGTTGAAATTTAAAACGAGCTTGTGTTCCCTCTGGATTTTCAGCAGTAGGTTGTGTAGCTTCCACAAACCTAATTGTTCTATTAAGTAGCTCCAGATCTGTTACAGGTACACTGACTATAGAGTTTATAGCAGGCCACAGAGTGTGTCTCTCTAGAATTGCAGTCCAGTAGTTGCAGAGAATGTTGGTTTCAGAGTTGATGAAGTGATTGTTCGTCATTTAGCTGTATAAATAAGAAATAGAAGACCACAAGATATTTAACATAAAGCATATATCTCTATTCTTATTTGCCTTTGAAATCCTTTGAATATGTTTTATCTTTTATATTTTATGATTTTTATGGTTTTTCAAAGATATAAAAATCCTTTATTCTCAAATATGAACAAGTAATTGACAATCATGACATTCATATGATATTCATCACAATACAAATTCATCATGCAAAATCAATTATATAACACAAAGAATCAGAACAACACTTAGTCAATTTTTAAACACAATTCAAGCAGATTCGGTAGTCATGAAAACTTGAGATTCTGTAACCAAATAAACTTGAGTTTTCAGATCAGAAAGATATAGAATAAACATGTTAAGTGTTTGAAGATAAAAATTAGAAAGTTTCAAGGTACCAAAAGTTAGACTCGGTATCAAGAGAAGAACAGATTCGGTATCTGGTCACTCAAAAATGCATATTCTATCATGTAAAATCACAACCATAATCAATTAACCAATCAATTAGAAGCAGATCAACATGTTAATCGTATGAACAGACTCGGTACAGTAGACAGAACATATTCGGTAGATACAGAATCCATCAAACAATCAATTAAACAGGTAATCAAACTTGGTCAAATGATAGATCAATTAATATAACTCAGAGTAGACAAAAATTCATGTTAATTAACCAAATCAATTGAGTTTAATCAAAGATTAGTAGAATACGACTCAGAATCGGTATAATCAACAAAATTTCAAAATTGAGAGTCACAATCCAGTTATTTTGATCTTTTCTGGTTGAAAAACATTTAATTATCTCAGATCTACATGTATGTATCTAAAGCAATGATTAAAATGAAATTATACCAAAGATTTGAAGAACAGAAGAACGAATTCGGTAGATTAGGCAGATTCGGTATGTTCAATTAGACTCGGTAGGTAATTAAGCACAGTAAGAGAGTTAGTTTGACTTTGACCCTCCTTTTATAGATACCGAAGATAAAATACCGAATGGGCTTTACCGAATGGGCCTATTTTACCGAATACAGTCCACTTTTCAAAACTTTATGAATTTAACTTCAAAATCTTGACAAATTGATTTTTCCTATTAAAATTCATTTCAATCTTTTCATGGTAAACAATTCTGAGACAATTTTTGAAAACTTTGAACTTACCGAATCTGTACTGTTGGATGTCAGATTCGGTATAATGCTTAAAATAGCATTTATTCAGTAAAAATCAAATATTTTTGGATTTTATCTTTTCCAATTTTTATGAATTTTTCAAAATAAGATTTGTACTTAAAAGAACTTTGAATTTGTGAACAAAGTACAAATCTTCAGTGATACCAATTGTTAAAACGGGTTGCATACTGAGATGTATACAAGCCTTAGTGAATTATTTCAGATAAAAAATAAAGAATTTATGAATTCACTTTTTGAAAAACAATATTTTTTAGTAATTTTCTCATTTTCTCCCTTTTTCTCCCCCTCAAAATGTGATATATACAAGAATGTAAATCAGCATTTTGATAAAATTTCTAAGAAAATGAATTAACTCCCCCTTGAAATATGGTATCAATGAGTTACCTCCCCCTTTCGTAACCATTGAACAATTATATCTAGGAAGTTATCATAAGTCTAAAGGCTTCCCCTTAAAAGATGATATCCAAAGCATATGAAAGTAGTTGCTCCCCCTAGAAAGTATCTACTCCCCCTAAACACAAGATCTCAAGAATAAGTCCCAACAGATCTAAGGAATATCAAGCACTATACTCTACCATGCCAATCTCTTTGATCAAGAACTTTAGCCTAAGTTCATCTAAGGGCTTAGTAAACATGTCAGCTAATTGCACTTTAGTGGGCACAAAGTATAACTCTACATCCCCTTTCTCTACATGGTCCTTAATGAAATGATAGCGAATATCTATGTGTATAGTCTTAGAATGCTGGACCGGGTTGCTTGTTATTGCAATAGCACTTTGTGAATCACATTAAATCGGGGTCTTAGAAAACTTAAAGCCATAGTCTGAAAGTTGAATTTGCATCCACAAAACTTGTGAACAACAATGAGCTGCAGCAATGTACTCAGACTCAGCTATTGATAAAGACACACAGTTTTGCTTTTTGGATGACCAACCAACTAGCCTATTTCCCAACATCTGAATTGATCCATATGTGCTTTTTCTATCAACATGGCAACCGCCATGATCCGCATCAGTGTAAGCAGTGAGATTGAAATCGGATCCATGAGGATACCAGATCCCAAGGTTAGGTGTACCTTTAAGGTACTGAAAAATCCTAGCAACCGCTTTGGAATGAGATTTCTTAGGGTTTAACTAAAAGCGGGCACAGACAATTACAGCAAGTGTAATGTCATGTCGACTTGCAGTCAGATACATTAAAGAACCAACCATGCTTCGATAAAGCGTAATATCAAAGGGTTCCCCATTAGTATCAGCATCCAGTAAAGTCCTCATTGGAGTTGTCATTGGTTTTAAAGTAGTCATTTTAAAATGTTTTAGCATATCATTGATATACTTTGTTTGACAGAGATAAAAATCCCGTTTGGTAATTGTTTTACTTGTAACCCCAAAAAGAAATTTAACTGGTCAAGCATGCTCATTTCGAATTTGTTGGCCATAAGGTCACCAAATTCTTTGCATAAGGCCTGGGACGTGGAACCAAAAATAATGTCATCAACGTAAATTTGAACCAAGAGAATGTGACCGTTGTTTTTACGGATGAATAACGTTGTATCAATCGTTCCACGAGAAAAGCCATTGTCCAGCAAATACTTTGTTAAGGTCTCATACCATGCACGTGGTGCTTGCTTCAGACCATACAAAGCCTTTTCCAAGTAGTATACGTGATTTGGATGAATGGGATCAACAAAGCCTTCTGGTTGATCGACATAGACTTCCTCTTGAAGATGACCATTCAGAAAAGCAGTTTTGACGTCCATTTGAAACACCGTAAACTTCATAAAAGAAGCAAAGGCAAGGAAAAGATGAATAGCCTCAATCCTAGCAACCGGAGCAAACGTTTCGTCATAATCAATACCCTCTTGTTGTCGATATCCCTTGGACACAAGACATGTCTTATTCCGAACCACAATTCCATCAGAATCCTTCTTGTTCTTAAAAATCCACTTAACCCCTATTGGTCGTTGACCCGTTGGTCTTGGAACTTTGTTGAGTCTCCACAGTAGTTGACTGTGACGGTGTAACTGGTACGACTTGAACATTTGAATTCTGTTGAGGAGCATAAAGACTATCAAACAAGATATCCAGTTCCTCTTATGTAACCGTAGGAACACCCTTCGTCGAGAAAATTGAGTTTTGAGCGAAAGAAGAAGTAGGCAGGTTAGGATCGGGTTTTGAACTGAGTTGTTCAAAAACCATTCTCGAAAATTCATCGAACTTGACATTGATGCTCTCTTTAATCAATTTCGTCCGTTTGTGATAAACCCGATAAGCAACTTTGTTCGAAGAATAACCGAGAAATATGGCTTGATCGCCATCTGGATCAAACTTTTCGAGGCTGTCAAAATCGTTAAGCACATAGCATATACAACCAAAGACATGGAAATATTTGACATTCGGGCGTCTACCATATAATAAATCATATGGAGTTTTATCAAAATGTTTATTAACAATACAACGATTTTGGGTATAGCATGCAGTTGAAATGGCCTCCCCCACATTTTTGGAGGTAGTTTGGAGTAAGCAAGCATCGTTCGAGCTGCTTCGCACAACGTACGATTACGTCGTTCGACTACTCCATTCTGTTGGAGGGTCCGAGCAGCAGAGAATTGATGTTCAATGCCTTGGTCTTTCAAATAACTATCAAGCGGGGCATTCTTAAATTCCGTCCCATTATCAGTTCGAATGCTCTTAACATGTTTGTTAAAAGAGCGTTGAGTCTTTTTAATGAACTCAATGATAATGGTGGGGGTTTCTGATTTAGTTCGCAAAAGAAAAATCCATGTAAACTGGGTATAGTCATCAACAATGACAAGCACATGTTTCTTGCCACCGAGGCTAGAAATACGCATGGGTCCACATAAGTCCATATACAATAATTGTAAAGATGATGAAGTACTAAGGTTTTGCTTAAGCGGATGATTAGACCGTTTCAGCTTACCCATCACACATGATGGACACACATGATGCTTATCATAGTGAAAGGTTAGAATACCATCAACTAAGTCTTTAGAGACTAGTCGATTGATACCCTTGTAATTCAGGTGTGACATCCGATGATGCCATAACCATGAATTTTCTTTGGTAGAACGAGTAGCCAAACACATGGTTGCATGTGAAGGTGCATCATTGAGGTCAATAGTGTATAGTGAAGCACAACGTTTACCAACAAGAAGATCATTTCCTTAAGTGGATTGCACCGAGCATTGTCGACGTTCAAACAGAACTTTAAGATCTCCATCGCAGAATTGACTCACACTAAATAAACTGCACCCCAAACCTTCAACATATGAGACCTGTTTGATTGTTATGCCATTTTTCACATAATCTTCGTAACCCGTTATCGCTGCAATTTCATCATTTCCAAAAGTAACCGTTCCTAGGAATTTGTCAATGAAGTTGACAAGTAAGGATTTATCGCCCGTCATGTGTCGAGAACAACCGTAATTGATATACCAAATACAGACATCAAAACCCTGTAAATGTGAATTTCCTAGAGTTTAGGTACCCAAAGTTTCTTGGGTCCTCTACGGTTAGTACCAGCAATAAACTTTGGATCAAAAACAAGATAATCACGTAAAGCATCATGCAGTTTAGACAATAAAGCATCATTTAAAACCACATTACATGAAGCATCATACGCAATATCAAGTTGTACATCATTATCAGAAGTCTTAACACACAACTTATTCCAAGTAGATGTTTGTTCACAGACGAAAATTGAAAAACATGAGATGATTTCCTAGGCCAACTAGCAGATTGCGTTGGTTTGGTTGCTACTTTCTTAGTCGTGGACTTAGGAACCCATACAGATTTGTAATTCAAGTTTGGATTATGACCTATGACACGAAAAACACCTTTGTTAGTTAGACATCCAAACTTTTCAGTTGACACATGAGATGATTGATTTTGCAAAATTTCCAATTTGATTTTACGTTCTTTTGCATCATACTCACTTAAATCAGGTTTAGGACTTGTGTGTTGTGTGGACTTAACTGATGTCATTAAAAGACTCGCTTTTGAAGTTTTTGTCATTGGAATCATAGGAATCTTTTCAGTTGACACAGAACCATCGGGAGAATGAACCTTTTTGACAACAAATTGAGTTGTAGAAACAACTTTTGAACCACGATTGCCAAATTGAGAACGTAGAGGATTTTTAAGAATAGTAATGGGTTTACATCCTTAGATGTCGTTGTTCCCTTCCCCTTCTTAGTAATCCCACCAATACATTCAAGCACATTGGTTTCAACATTAGACGATTGCTTAAGTGTGTTAGCCTATTTCAGTTGAATTATCTTTTGTTTTAAGCTTTTAATCTCAAGACATAATTCTTCAGCAGAAACTATCACTTCACCCTCCTTAAAAGCATAGGTACATTCTTTCTTAGGTAGTGAAGGCAATTTAGCACACAAAGCAAGCATTTGTTCTAATGATTGGCACTTAAGTTGCAAGTTAATATTGTCCTTTTCTAGTTGAGCTACTATACGATTCAAATTATGTACAGCAGGTAAATGCAAATAATAATTGTGCAAAGGATCAAGTTGACTTTCAAAATCTATCAAAGGTTTAATGATCGGTTCATTATGAGGTTCTATTTTTTCATCTAAAGAATTTTGACCTAGAGATTCTGTCTCAAAGAAAACAGTTAGTTCATGTGCTAGGTCTTCACGAAAAATATTATCAGAACATGTAGGTAAAGCAGGTAGAATTGGTTTCACATCAAAAGTTGATTCATCAAACACCTCATTTATGTTAACAATGCTAGAACTAGGTTTGTTAAACAAGTCATTCTCAAGCATTAAAATATATTTCTCTAGAATGAGTGTAGGAATGTAAACCAATCTACGTGTCGGCATATAATTATCACATTGCACATTCTTTTCAGTTTCAACAAGTTCCTTCAAGAAATCAGGATTTGATTTACCCATTTTTGCATTAATTTTCTCATACATTAAGCTAATTTGATGGTATTTTTTAGATTTGCGATTAACAATAATATCATCAAAATCAGCATCAGAAGAATGCACAAAATGCGGTGGTAAACCAGCTTGAAAGTAATCAGAATGATATAATCCTGGAATCTTTTTGGAAGCTCCATCTAAGATCTTAGGATCTTCAAAACCCAACCCCCACTTTTCACCATGAATCGTTTTTGGTCTATTCATGAAAATTGTTTGTTTTGAAAGTTCTAAATCAATGATAGCTTTAGATTGCTCTGTACGATAGAGTTTTTCTTCATATCGAGCAAGTTGAGCTTTCATTAGAACAGACTCTTTTGACAACGAAGAAATTTCAGTGTCTTTTTTAATTATGGTGTTTTCCAAATGAATAATTTTCTTGTTTAGCTTTGAAAGTGTGGGTTCATGTTGGTTTTTTAAATCAGAAAGATATTTTTCTAAGAATTGAACTTTTTCTGCAAGTCGTTCAGATTTTAAACGATAATCAGTTCATTCGACTTTAATAGAATGAATTGTCTTTTTAAGATCTTCCAACTCAGTTTCCGTAGAGCTGAGTTGGAGAGTCAATCGTTGCACATCCGTTTGCAATTTGGACGAGGAAGGTCTGGTCTCATTTAGTTTGATTTTATCTTTTAAAATTTTGTTTTCAGATTTTAAGCCTTTGACTTCTTTTGACATTGAGACCATATTCTTCATCAAGTCATTTTGCACTTTTATAAAATCATGTGAAATTTCATTTGATTGTACCTCATCATCGTCAGATGTTGAGTCAGAATTCTCCAATGCTTCCTTAGCTTTGATGAGCTTAGTCACCTTGCAAACATTTGCATGTTCCACCTCTGAGTCTGAATGATCAGTCTAGTTAAACCAAGTATCATCAACCGGTTTCAGCTCTCCCCCAGTTTCCACAATCTTAGCCATCAACATTTTCTTCTTGTAGTAAGCTGCATCCTTCTTCTTAGGCATCTTGCACTCACGAGAGTAATGACCAGCTTTGCCACAATTGAAACAGATTGAATCTTCCTTCTTGGAATCATCAGCATGTTGTTGTTTGGATTGATCAGCTTTCTTGTAGTACGAGGAAGATGATGAGTGTTTGCGTTGATTTGCCTTTAAACTTGTGTTTGTTCAAGGCGTTTGTGAACATGGCTGCCATCTTGACTAATTCAAGGTGAGAGTCATCAACATCAGAAAGATTCAACCCTTCAGAATCAGTTGATTCTTCAACAAGCACTTTCTTGGACAAGCTTTTGGAAGTCGTAAAAGATTTGCTCTTCTTTTTGGCAATTAGGGCAAGAGGATCGCCCGACGAAGACTCTTTCCTTCCTTCTTGAAGTTTAGACACCTCAGGTTGGTAATGCATAAGAACTCCAACAATCTCATGAATAGTCAACTTGTCAATCTCTTTGGTAGATCGAACAATGGTTCCATAAGGAAGCCAATCAGCATTGAGATTTTTGAGGAATTTCATGTTGACTTCAGCATGTACTTTTACAATCTTACACCTTTTCAACTCATTGAGAACACCATTGAAACGACGATAGGTGTCCTTGAGTAGTTCTTCGGGTTCCTGCTTGAAATCTTCATACAATCCCAGAGCCTTATTCAATTTAGTAACGTCTGACATGTCATAACCTTCTTGTTGTCGTTTGATCTCATCCCATATATCTTTTAAGTAGTGTTTCTATCAACATTTTCAAATAGCTCATATGGGATAGCTTGCATGACAATATTCTTAGCCTCTATGTCACCCTGAGCTCTTTCACGTTTATCACCAGAAAGTTCATAGGCTGGAATTGGCATACCAGTATCCGGATGAAAATCAACAACTGGACCATCTCTCAGAGAAGCCCATATATGTTTAGCTTTCTCACCCTTATAGTCTATGTATTGAGTGATACTATGAAGCCACTGAGTGCACTTTCCATCAAACAACACTGGAGGTCAGGAATCTGATCCAATGATAAGAGTGTCCTGAGTAGACATCTTAAATTGAGGTAGATTCAGTATAGATTCGGTATTAAACACAATCTATGATCAGGGTTCAGTATAAAATCTAACAAGAATGTCAGATTCGGTAAAGATTCGGTAAAGTGGCAGATTCGGTAAAGGGTTCGGTACTGTAGCAGATTCGGTAACAATTCGGTATACCAGATTCTGTATCAGAAACTGATAAGAATCACAAGTAACACACCCAAATTTGGTATGGATTCGGTAACCACACAACTTGAAGCCTCAAAATACTTAAAACCAAAGAATTAAGTGAAACAGAGATTCTGATTCGGTAAATGACTCGGTAGTCAAATTCTGTAAAATATTATGTGTAAACTCAATCCAATTCCCTTGAATTAAATTCGGTAACCTTGTTGCGCAAGAAAACAAGTTAGTAACAAATAGAATATCAATGATACCGAAGATTCAGGATACCGAATGTCAACTGTAGCAGTTGACAATACCGAGTCTAAGTCTAAAACTTAGAAATATAGCAGAATCCTTTCTCAAACCACACCAATTAGCTGCGTATGATCAAACCGAATGTGATAGAATCACAAACACACCACAATCTGCAACACTTAAGATGAATTTTCAGTAATGAAGCAGATTCGGTATGACAGTTACGATACCGAATGTTGATCAAATCTTCAAAACTTGAAGAATTGACGAAATTGAACAGACAAAAATGTGATTTAACACCTCACGAACACAACTGAATCTTTAAATCTTCACAAAAATCCAGAATCAAGCTTGAATAAAGCAATACCGAGAGTTTTAGCCACAAACTCTAAAAATCAACTTGATTCTCCATAATTGAAGTTAATAAGCTGTAATGATGATCGAAACTCTTTCTAATAGACCTAATACACCTTCGCTGAACTTATCACAAGAATCTGAACGTCAGATTATCAAATTCGATAATACCGAATCTGATTCATTTTACCGAGAGTATTCAGATTCTGTAATCTACAATCTCTGGATCGATATAGTGATGTAGAATCACTTCCTGGAAGCTCTAATACCAAATGATAGGTCATATCATGTTGAGATTGAGAGAAATGATAAGATAGAGTGAGATTCGGTATGTAGGAAGAAGACTCGGTATGAGAGAGAATCGGTAAAATTACATTTCACAGCTTCTAGAACTCAGTTACAATGCAATGGCTATCTAATTAGGACTACTTAGGTTCCTTATATAGCCCTCTTCTAAGGAACCTTCATTTAAGCTTAATTCACATTAACACTATACTACTTCGGGGTCCTAACAAGTCAACATGAGATAAATTTGAAATAGATTTTAGGAAATCTGCATCTAGTATATTTATATATTTATTCTCGTATTCCATGTTTTTTTAAATGTCGTTATTTATTAAACTCAAATCTGCTGATTTAATTTTCTTATTTGCATCTTTGAATTGATAATCTTTTAATTACGAAAAAAGCTCCATTAATTTAGGATCATTTTTTTTAAAAATAAAAATTTAATTTTAATTTTAATTAGAAGATTATGACATCGGCATGATTAATAAAAATTAGAAGATTAGAAGTATATATATACTGTATATTTTAATTTTATTTATACTCTAAATCATCATTAAGTGCACACGTGGAACTTTTGGGATGAGTATACCAAAAATCAACTTTAAAAGGACGTGGGCAGACGACAAGTTGCCTTTTGTGTCTTGTTATTTCCCATCATCATCATCATCTTCTACAAATCTAAGCAAAATTTTCATCTCTCTTACAATATATTTTAAACAAAATACAAAAATAAATGGATGTTAGGGTTAGACATGCGAACATTCTAGAAGATGTTCCACAAGATATGCTTGTGGAAATCTTGTCTAGAGTTGGTCAGAATTCATCCGCTCAATTGTTCATGGTGAATTTGGTTTGCAAAGCATTTGGGAAGCTTTCCAATGATGCTTTGGTTTATAAAAGGCTTTCCTTTGATAGGTGGTGTATCTCACCTTGGGGAAACAATAAGTTGGCAGATATTTTCATTTCTTCTATGTATTTTGAAAACCCTAATGCGATTTTTCGCTATGGTTTGAGGGCTTATTTTGATTCTAAATACCCCGATGTAGGGCTTCATTTATTAGAAAAAATTCGAATATGCAACTTAAAGAGGCATGTTATGTTTATGGTTTGGTCATGTTTGCCTCTCACCAAATAGAGAAGAAGGACATCGGATTACAAATTCTTAATCAAACATTTCCACCGGTGCCGGATTTGGTGGTTGAGGTGAGAACCAAGGTTTTTGATTTGTTGCGACGCTGTTGGGTATTATTTAACCACCATCCTTTTGATGACGTCGCAACGTGCTGCACTATCAAGGTCCACAATGGTTATTTTCCACTTGACCATGGGTGGAAAATTATATTGACTAAACCAGAATGCATGTCTTGTTTTTGGTCCTATGAGTTGCGTGTTTTTGCTGAACAATTTGAGTTTAATTAGATTTGTTAGTATTTTATGTTTTCTATATTTTAGATTTTGTATAAATTTTACTCATCAGTTAATGTAAATATTAGTAATTATGTCTATTATCATATATCAGTTTATTTCCATTTGTGATGTTATATGTTAATTACGGAGTACTAGTACGTTTGTGATGTTACTGTGTTTTTATAATCTATGTTAAGTAATACTGTAATATACAATAGTGAGTGGAAAGTAAAATAATCATGAGTTTAGATTATTACCTACATAATAGGTCAGCATTACCTGCATAATAGGCCATGATAGTAGATAACTTACTGTTAACCATAAAGTAAATTACAAGTTACAACACATACAAAATATTTCTTTATTTGTTGGATTTAGTCACTAGATAACCACTCTCATTATTATCTTGAAATTTATAAAAAAAAACCATTCTCATTATTTTTTTAAATGCACATTATTAATCTTATTAACTCACTACAAAAAAATTATCTTTTTTGACACTTAAAATTGACAAAAGAAAACTTTTTGACACTTTAAAAGTGTCAAAAAGTTAATACTTCATATTTTTTTGACACCATATTTTTTGACACTTCAATTTTTTAACACCATATTTTTTGGCACTTCAATTTTTTTGACATCATATTATTATAGGTGTCACTAGAACAAGTGAGAAGAAGAAAAATACAAAGGTTGTAATCTAACCATTCTCATTATTATCTTGAAATTTAAATTCAAAAATTAGTTTTCAATCAATATACGTGTATCTCATAGGGTTTTTAACTTTTTATCATATATACCCTCTTAACCTTTAAAATTACATATTTACTCACTTAAATATGTTACTTTTAGACGTTAAAAAATTTTTCACCTTAAGTGGGCTAATATGAAATTTCAAACACTATTCACCTTAAGGGGCAAATATTTCGTAATATTGGCAAATATTTTATCTTTAAATAAAATAAAACGAGCGCATTAAATGCACGTCGAATCAGTATCACCAAAAATCTCCTTTAAAGGTTAAGATGCCAGACAAAAGGTTGAGTATTTTCTCAAATACAGTCTTCTCTCAAGTACACCAAACACAAAAACTTAAAAAAACCTTTTTTATTTTTTAAAGAATACAATAATGGAAGAAGTAACTCAAGCGAACATACTCGAAACTCTTCCACAAGATATTCTTGTGGAAATTTTATCTCGAGTTGGTCAGGAATCATCCAAGCAGTTGTTCATACTTAAGTTAGTTTGCAAAAGCTTTTTGAATCTTTCCGACGATCCTTTGGTTTGTAAAAGGATATCCTTAGATAGGTGGGATCTCGTACCTTGGAGAAAACCTAAGATGGATCATATTATCGAACGTTGTTATTTTTTTGGAAACCCTAATGCGATTTTTCGAATGGGTTTGATAAATTATTTTGATAAATCTTACACCGAGTTAGGGCTTCGTCTTTTAGAAGAAGCTGCGAACAGCCAAATTATAGAGGCAGTTTATGTTCATGGTTTGATCATGTTTGCCTCTCACCAAATAGAAGCAAAGCATGTCGGATTACAAGTTTTGAATAAAAAATTCTCACCAGTGCCGGACTTGGTGGTTGCGGTGAGAACCAAGGTATTTCATCTGTTGCATGAATTATGGTTACATAACTGCCGTCCTTTTGATGACTTGGCAACGCGTTGCCCTATCTCCGGCCACAAAGGTTATTTTCCACACATCCGAGGGAGTGGGTTTGAAATGAGGATACTAGAATGCATGTCGTGTTTTTGGACCTATGAGTTGGGTGTTTTTGCATACCGATTTGGGTATGTTACCCAGTGAATGTAAATATTAGTAGAAAAAAAACTAGATTTATGTTAGTATTTTTTAGATTTTGAATAAATGTTACCCAGTTAATTAATGTAAATGTTAGTAGTAAGTGCTATTACTTATGATCAGTTGATTATATTGCTTCCATTTTTTCTTTGTATTATGTGGATTTTGATGTTATTTATATTGCTATATCTAACATGACTATTAACAAAATAAAAATAAAGGCTAATTAAGTGCTTTTTAACAGTTATTTCAAACTAATTAAGTGCCTTCGAATCTTACAAGAGTCATATCAGAGGAAAAGAGCCTCTAATAAAACTATAAAACTAATACTACACAAAAGAGAACACCCAAAGAGGTGATTCCTTGTTAGCGGTTGTATGTTGGTCTGCACTTTGCTGTTGACTTGATGTTGCTTAAAACTGTCACCATTAGTCCCTTTCTATATTTTGATATATGATGGAGAACACTTTCTTCTGATCCAAACTTTAACAACCTTAAAAGGAAGGATTCCATTTGTTTTGTTTGTTTATGTTCAGTCTACTAGAGTACGTAATACAGTATTTTTTATTTTCTTAAATGCAGAGTTCAATATGGTAGTAATTAATTCTATCCAAATTAAGTAACGGGAAAATGGGTAGTATTCAATTCGCATCATTAGATCATTAACTAACATCATCAAATACATCATTAAATATGGGTGAGTTACTTTTCTGTATTGTTTGGGTGAGTTACTTTGCAATGTAAACTGAATGTACAATGAATACGTATTGAAAGAATCGCAAACCTTATCTTAGTTCATCTTGTTGTAACCAATTTCTGCACTAACTGTCAAATTGAAACACATAATTTGAAGCCAAAAGACATAAAAAGAACAGTCACATACATTCATCTAACTATCAAAATAGCAACTAATACACACAAGACAACCACAATTGCTATCATAGTTAAAAACAACTTATCAAAAACTTACAGCTTTTTCTTGAAAATAGCTAAGTCTTCCGTGAGTTTCGAATCTCAAGATCATGAATTCGAGGGTTCAATTTCTTAATTTCCAAATGCATTTTGTATAGCAGATCTTTGTAATATTGGTTTGGAAGCTCATAATCAAAAAACATAAAAAATTTACACTCTCTTTGTTTATCCTGCAAAAGAAACAATCAATTGGGAAAAAAAATTAAAAACTTAAAATTAGGGCAAATTGAGCACTTACAAATACTGGACACCTGACGAATCTTCTTCCTGGGTTTGCTCGAGTCCATGCAAGTCCAAAAGAAACAATCAATTGGGGAAAAAAATTAAAAACTTAAAATTAGGGCAAATTGAGCACTTACAAATACTGGACACCCGACGAATCTTCTTCCCGGGTTTGCTCGAGTCCATGCAAGTCCATCATATATGATATACCCGATACCCACAATCACAATATTTTCTTCCTGGCAATGAATTCGTGTTGAGACTTGAGTTAGCTAGGTTTGAAAAGTACTGAGTAAATAAAAAAAATAACAATTGCTTTAACTATTGATCGACGATCATGTTTTTGGGCCATGTTATTTGGGCCAAACAAATAAATAATTAATTCATTAAATATGGCCCAACCACGGTTTCCAGCTGAAAGTCCGATCTGTTATACAAACATTTTTAATTTTTGAAACAAAAATGACAAAAAAGGGATTTGAACCCAGGTAAATCAGTTGAAAAGGTCACACATAAATGACTAGACTATCAATGCTTTTGAATATTGAATGGAAGTTCAATTATATAAGTTGAATCATTTTTTTTAACAAAAGTGAAATAATACGACTTAAATAGTAAATATCATAAGTGCATATTTTTGCAACCACAATTTAAGGGTCCTATGGTAATTAGGACCTTAAATACCCAAGCATTCTATTTTTATGACCTT
Source organism: Rutidosis leptorrhynchoides (assembly GCF_046630445.1). Classification (NCBI taxonomy): domain Eukaryota; kingdom Viridiplantae; phylum Streptophyta; class Magnoliopsida; order Asterales; family Asteraceae; genus Rutidosis; species Rutidosis leptorrhynchoides. The sequence continues at coordinate 509,521,705 of NC_092336.1, forward strand.
ATTATCTTGTTGGTCACTCATTATGAGACACCAACACGATAATGTCATAATAACTCCATTTGTTCGCAACCACAATTTAAGGGTTCTATGACAATTTAGACCTTAAATACCCAAGCGTCCTATTTTTATGACCTTATTATCTTGTTAGTCACTCGTTATGAGACACCAACAAGATAATGTCCTAATATGTCCTTTTTTCACAACCACAATTTAAGTGTCCTATGATAGTTATGACTTTAGATACCCAAGCGTCCTATTTTTAAGACCTTATTATCTTGTGTGTCACTCATTATGAGACACCAACAAGATAATGTCCTAATAAGTCCATTTTTATGCAACCACAATTTAAGGGTCCGGTGATAATTAAGAGCTTAATAACCCAAGCGTCGTATTGTTATAACCTTATATCTTGTTAGTTACTCATTATGAGACACCAACAAGATAATGTCATAATAAGTCGATTTTTATGCAACCACAATTTAAGGGTCCTATCATAATTAGGAGCTTAAATACCCAAGCGTCGTAGTCTTATGACCTTATATCTTGTTGGTCACTTATTATGCCACACCAACAAGACAATGTCCTAAGAAGTCGGTTTTTATGCAACCACATATTAAGGGTCGTATGATCATTAATACCTTAAATACCCAAGCGTGGTATTGTTATAACCTTATTATCTTGTTGGTCACTTATTATGAGACGCCAACAAGATAATGTCCTAATAAGTCCATTTTTATGCAACCATAATTTAAGGGTCCTATGATAATTAGGACCTTAAATACCCGAGCGTCCTATTATTATGAACATTTGTATCAAATAAATGACTCAAGTGTCCTATGATAATATGACCAAATATTATGTGTCCTATAATATAGATTTTATTACACCAGTTTATACAATCATATCATAGTGTGGCTCACCTTCTAAGTGTCCTATAAAAAGTTTGAATAATAGGACCCCAACAAATAATGTGTCATATTAAACAACTTTTTAGAACCAAGATTATGAGCGTATCGAATAATATGACCCAAAATTCATATGTCTTATTCTATAACTTTTTAGGACCCCACTTTATAAGCGTAACATGTTTTAGGACACCACTACTTTTGCATATATCTAATGGGACCCCCAGAATTGCCCCATCCCAAATTATGGTTTCTTAGGACGCTTTTTCAGCGGGGTCCCAGATGAGGGGTCCTATAAAGTCAGTTTTCTTGTAGTGACCCCAACTAATCCGGACAAAAAATTGAGCCATAATTTCGTCGTTCTTGAAGAACAAACACTTAATTGGAGGCTTTTCATTCAGTTGTGTTCTCGTGTGTTCCTAGAAATGGGTAAGAATTCAGATGGAAACAAAAAGAAAAAACCTCCAACAACAGGGAGAGGGTATTACACAAGAGAAAGACATGTATCGATCCTATTCAAGATGCTGTTGAGGGATCACTTCCAACAAATGATAAGTCGATGGAATTTGTAGGAGAGGCCGGGCAGAACCCTAATAATTCATTTGATACTTGTACTGTTCATACTGCATCATGGTAATATGGCAAACCCTAATAATTCATTTGATACTTGTACTGTTCATACTGCATCATCTTCTTCAGATGATGAGGATACGTATGTGACTAGACATAAACCCATTGACCTCACAGGGAATGAAATTAATAATAATGATGTGGGTCAAACTGACGATCTTGTGTATGACTTCCCTCATTTGTACACTTTGGTGACTAAGGAAGGTAAGGGAAATTCTAGTCCTAATGGTGGCAGTCCTAAAACTTTTGATACTTCTAACAGTAAGGTTGTTCTAGAGCCACCTGTTCAGTCACCTCGGTCACCTCAGAAGTCATATTTAGAGATGGCGAGTGGTTCAAAGGCTAAACCAAAAGTGAACTTTAGGTATATTGAACCTTCTTCTGAGACATGTGATGACATTGATGTGGAGTTACCAAGGTCAACTGTTGAGGAAGCATATGAGATGTACTCGTACGCTTTGTATGGTTATTTCATTGGCAAGAGATTGGCATACCCGGTTGTCAAAAATTATGTCTTGAATGTGTGGAAGAAGTATGGTGTAGACAAGGTAATGATGAATGCAAAGGGGTTCTTCTTCTTCAAATTCCAAACCGAGAAGGGCATGCTTGATGTTATAGAAAATGGCCCATGGATGATTCACACGGTCCCTATGATTCTGAATAAATGGTCCGCAAATGTATCACTTTCAAAAGAAGATGTAACAAAGGTGCCTGTGTGGATAAAATTGCATGATGTGCCATTAGGTGGTTTTACGGCAGATGGTTTGAGTTGCATTGCTTCTAGGGTGGGCCGCCCCATGATGCTTGATTCTTATATGAGTACCATGTGTTCAGAATCATGGGGTAGACCTAACTATGCACGGGCTCTAATTGAAGTTTCAGCCGAGATAGAGTTGAAAGAAAGTTTGAAGGTTGCTACTCCTAATTTAGAAGGAGGTGGTCGAACTATTGATAATGTAACAATCGAGTTTGAATGGAAGCCACCACGGTGTTCCCATTGAAGATTTTTGGCCACAAAGATTGTAACACTCTGATTTTTTTTAAACACAGCGGAAGTACTAATAATTACCAAAACAACCCTGTTTAACATTTACAAACCAAAGTTATCAAATCAACTTAGTTAACGTTAATACAATATTCCAAAATGACGATGTTACGTAAAAACATCATAAAACCAGAAAACATTAGAGTCAACTCGTAGTCAAACATGTCTTCAACCCGTCCGCAACACCCGTCCTAAACAGCAGTACCTAAACCTGCAAGGGGTGAAAATGTGGGGGAATTAGCACAAATGCTAAGTGAATGGATACTATCTAACAGACCAAGCATAAGCAACTGAACATGCAAGGGTCACAGATATGCTAACGTCCTGAACTAGCATACAACAACAACTGACAATATGAGGATCGGCGGCTTGTACGAGCACACGACTTAGCTGATCAGGCTACAGTCTACCGATAGTCCGCTTTACTGACTCCACTGCATAACCGTCCAGACGCAACACATGGGTCCTTCTATGCTATACTGAACAATCAGTAACATCATGACCCGACCAGGCTACCACGGTCGACCTCACATCAACCCAACCTTGCCGTCTCGGTGGGTTCCCAACCTTGCCGCCTCGGTTGGTGTCCAACTAACAGTGTGCACATAAGATCACAGATAATCAGTCATTCAATCGTCCTAACTAGCATGGCAATATCTAACTATGCATGGTATTCATACAGGGCATAAACATAAAAGTAAAGAGTCTGAACAAGTAGCGTGTCAGCTACTTAATACTCTATTCGAAGATAGATCCACTCACCGAATACCAGCAACTAGCTCTGATAATCAATCAATGGATGGCTTCCTTATCCTTAACACCTGAACATAAGGCAAATCAAGTTAGTTTCATCCGTTAGCACAAAACATCACAGTACAATAAATCAGTAACAAAGTGTCACTAAAAGTCCACCTAACACTTATGCATTTTCAGAATTTACATCCTAATTATCATAAGTCACACAGATAGAATAACGGCTAGACATTAACACTTGGTAAAATATTCTGCCCATAAAGACACTCGGTAGACTGACTTACAGTCGGTCGACTGTGTGATGACCCAGAAATTTCGACTAAACTTAAACTTAATCTTTGTATGATTAACATTTCCGACACGATAAGCAAAGTCTGTAAAACTGAATCTCAAAATTTTTGAATTACTTTTATATATTTAAATACCCTTCGGTTGCTACAGTGAATTGCTACAGTGAATTGCTACAGTGAATTGCTACAGTGACTTTGCTACAGTGAATTGCTACAGTAAAATTTAACTTTGCTATAGTAAAATACTATTTCAAAATGAAAATGTATATATTATATACATATTAACAAATAGCGAGACGATGATTTATAGAAGTAAATGACCAAAACATTTGAAAGTTTAAGTTATACTATGAGTGGTATAGTTTATGAATAATTTAAGGCTATATTTTGACAAAGGTACGTGACACGAAACGTAAAATGCAAGTGTTCTAAAGGTACGAAAGGACATTCGAAAAACCGGAACCGGGACATAAGTCGAGTGATGACGTACGACTTATCGGAACAAAAATTACAAGTCAACTATGCACGTGAATTTAATATAATATATAATTAATTATATAAATTATATATATTATATTTATATCAATTTAATATTATGTCGACAAACAAGAAAACAAAAATTTGTGAGCTGGAATCTGAGGCCATGCGTTCGCATGGCCACAAGCCTATAAATCCATGCGATCGCATTGAGGCAAAAGTCTGGCCTGATGCTATAAAATGGCATTTTGCTCGACACATTAACACACACACATACATATTACTCCGTATTTATTTTATTATTATTATTTTTATTATTATTATTATTATTATTATTATTATTATTATTATTATTATTATTATTATTATTATTATTATTAATCTTATTATTATTATTAATTAGTATTATACATAAAATACTACGACGAGGTTATGAGCTTGTCACTTTCAAAATGGTTTCCAAGCGAGCTAGAGCTAAGAAAATTATGGGTTATTGCCAAGAAAATTATGGGTAATGTTCGGGGGTATTTTTGTGAATCAAACCTCGTGTTTATCATCTCCGATGCGTCTACGTGCTTTCCTACAATATTGTATATCAATATTAAACAGTGAGTTTCATATGATCCCTTTAATCCCTACATTTTTGGGCTGAGAATACATGCAAATGCTTTATTAACCGATATACAATATTTATATGCGTGAGTTTCATTGCTCCCTTTTTAATTGCTTTTGCAATATATATTTTTGGGCTGAGAATACATGCACTTTATTTTAAACGCAATGGATACAAGTACATACTAAATTCTACACTGAGTTTGAACCGAAAATCCCTTAGCTTTGGTAACTGTTAACTGCCAGTTATAAGAACTGGTGTGCGCGAGTAGTAGTATATGGATCCATAGGGCTTGATATCCCCGTCCGAGCTAGAGCACTAGCCTTTTAACAGACGTATGCTATTTGAGAAGCGTACACGTTGGTTTACGTGTATTATTAAGATGATTATACAAAGGGTACAAATTATATAAACGTTAAAGTTTAGTTACCAGGGTGCTCAATTTTGTAGAACCGATTGATAAACATTTCGGATGAAACAACTGAAATCTTGTGATCCACCTTTTATGTAAAACCTATTGATAAATGTTTTGAATAAAACAACTGAAATTTTGTAATCCACATTGATATACGGATTATGTGTAATATTAAAACTATGAACTCACCAACCTTTGTGTTGACACTTGAAGCATGTTTATTCTCAGGATTCTAGAAGTCTTCCGCTGTTTGCTTATACGTGATACAAGATATGTGCTTGGAGTCATACATGCTATATACAAGAAACTTGCATTCACCAAACCATTACCATGTATCTTATTTTGACTGTATTGTCAACAGATGTATTATTGTAAACCATTTAAATGGTGATTGTCTATACGTAGGAATCATCAGATGTTAAAAACCTGGAATTTATATATTCATTTATGAAATACCTTTTCAAGCAAATACAATGTTACAAAATGTATCACATAGAGGTCAAATACCTCGCAATGAAATCAATGAATGACGTGTTCGTCCATATGGATTTGGAGCGATCGTCACAGACTGTGTCCACACACTCGGTCGAGTGTCATCTCACACGGTCAACTGACTAAATTAAATCATCTGGTCAGAACTCAGACACACTCGGTCGAGTGTGTCACTCAACCAGCCGATCGTCTACTCAGTCGGTCGAGTGTCAAGAGACACTCGGCCGAGTGTGTTCATATGATGGAGAAGATGAACACAGCTACGGGTTTAAACCGAAACTCGACATTTCTTGCTCTAGAGCTCGTTTCTTACCTCAAAACTGACCAAATCAAGTACACTAAACATCACTAAGCATAAACCCACAAGATTTTGACACAAACAACATCAAAATCAACCAATTTGACACTAAAATCCACTTTAACAAAACCTAACACAAAAATCTCATTTTCTCAAAGATTAAAGCTTGACACACTTTGATTCTTACCTTAAAAGATTCAGTAAACTTTAAGAAACAAGATGATACAAACGATATGAGCTCTAGAACACCAATTGAGAATCTAGGGTTTGATGGTGAGGATGAAGAAGGTACAGTTTATTTGGTAAGAAAATTCTAGAGAGATTGAGAAATGAGAGAAAAAGAGCTGCACTATACACTTAATTGTGTTAAAATACAATACCCCACGACACACTGGTATTTACCAGTTATCTGATAACTTTCGTACTTAATTTGACTGCCCTAACGGAGTCCAAATTAAATAAACGAACCTGTTCTGTGACCCTTGTCACAAACTGGTTTTAACCAAATAAAATAACACTACACATATAATTAAAATAAATGCATAATTAGTCACACAATTATACCTAAGGGTAATAAGGTCATCTTACATCTAAGCTCTGTCTGAGAATGTTACAAAGATGGGCAATGCCCAAAGTTGGTTTATGTGGCTGACCATACTAATAAAATAACTGATGATTTTGTTGTAGTCAATAGAAAACAGAACCAAAAGGTTGATATAAATAAAAAGAATGTTGGGTTTGTGGTAGGAAAAGGTAAATAAATAAAGGTCTATCGACGGGTTCGAAAGGAACAAAATGAAACTAAAAATAACAGCACTCATATATCAAACCATCAACCTGCTCATACGAGTGGGCTGACCATAAGTGACAAACATGAAAAAACTAAAGAAAAAGAAGAGAACATGGTTCCAGTAGCGAATGGATTTGCAGCTTTACATGATCTTAATGATGATAATATTCCCACATACAAACCAGTGGATGAAGAAAGTGATGTGGAGCAAGATGAGAGTGAAACGGCTCAATATGTTGCTTCAAAAAATACGTGTTTGCATAAAAGGTTGTGTGTTTGCGCCGTCCTCGAGTCTCATGTAGCAATTAATAGACTCAATGGTGTTTGCAACTCGATGTTTCCTCATTGGAACTGGTCATCTAATAATTCCAGGTGTATGCGTGGAACTAGAATTATTCTTGGTTGGGACCCATCAGTAGTGAATGTAATGATAATTGCTTTAACGGATCAGGTGGTACACTGTATGGTGAAGTTTCTCCATGATAGTTCTCAATTTTTTGTTTCTTTTATTTATGCTTCTAACAATTATATCCAGCGTCGTTTGCTCTGGAGGGATTTGTTATTGCATAAAAGGTTTGTTACTAATCGACCATTGGTGTTGTTGGGCGACCTTAATGTTGCGCTTTCACTTGATGATTCTACTTCTAGCACTTCTCGTATCACATGTGCTATGCAGGATTTTAAAGATTGTGTTGAAGAGTTGGGGATGTCATATGTTAATCACTCTGGTTTGCACTACACATGGAACCAACGTCCGAATGTCCTGAGTGGTATATTGAAAAAAGATCGACCGTGTTATGGCTAATGATGATTTTATTGGGAGTTATGCTAACGCCTATGTTATATTTCAACGTATCGCATCTCAAATCATAGCCCGGCTGTTTTAAAAATCCCAAGGAAGGATGGTAATAGTCCGAAACCAAAATCCTTCAAGTTCTGTAATTTTGTTACTCATAAACCGGACTTTCTCAAGATTGTTTCGGAAGGATGGCAAATCCAGGTGTCCGGTCATTTGATGTATCAGGTTGTGAAAAGATTGTGTAGCCTGAAAAAGCCTTTGCGAAAACTAATGTGGTAAAAGGGTAGTGTGCATAAAAGAGTGGATGAGCTTCAGAGTAAAGTGGATGCAGTTTAGAAGGAGCTTGATGAACACCCACATTCGATTGTAATTCGTGAACAGGAACATACAACTTTTAGAGAATTCAATGACGCTTTGTTGGAAGAAGAGAGGTTTTTGAAACAAACATTGAAGGTCGAATGGCTCAAACTTGGTGATAATAATACGAGCTATTTTCACAAGGTTGTCAAAGGTAAAACTAATCGTAATCATATTCATACCATCTTTAAAGAATGTGGCACCATGATTGAAGGTGCTGCAGTGGCAGATGTATTTGTGGCTCATTATGAGCAATTCTTGGGCACATATAGCATTCATGTTCCTATATATGATCCTCATAGCTTGTTTTTATCTACCGAAGTTGCGCTCTTTATGGTTCGTCCTGTTGATTATAATGAAATAAAAGAAGCTATGTTCAACATTGGGGACGATAAGTCTCCTGGCCAGGATAGGTATTCTTCTGCATTTTTTAAAACGGCGTGTGATGTTGTTGGTAATTGTCACACCCCCAAATAGGGCCTGGGGTATTTGTGACTAATTATATCAAATCACAGTTGTATAAACGAGAACGACTCTATATGAGACATTTTATTGAGTTTTGCAGCGGAAGATAAATAGATTACATTGTATTTAGAGCATTAAATGTCTTTAATTGATATGATATGTAATGAAGACTCCAAGCATAGCAAGCAATCATCATCAAAGCAGCAGATATACAGCAGAAGTAATATTTAAGTACCTGAGAATAAACATGCTTAAAAAGTCAACACGAGGTTGAGTGAGTTCATAGGTTTATCATAAATCAATAGTTCATTATAGCATTAGACCACAAGATTTTAGTTTAAAATTGATTAATACCCAATATATCAATCGAAAGAGTTGCCGTTTGTAATATCGCGACTAAACAAAGTTACCCAGTGACACTTGTTATTCATGTCGTTGAATCATTATTATGTAACCAAAGACCAGAGGTCAAATGATTAGAGACGTTACTCTCAATAGATCTATTCACAATAAATAAGTTTGCATCTTATACCTCAGCAATTAACGATATTACGGTAGGGATTTAGCATGACAAAGCACGTATATAGCATAAAAGTTTGAGTACTTGTGTCTAAACGTAAAACAGTTATAAAAGTTGCGCATGTATTCTCAGCCCAAAAATATATATAAAAAAGAGAACTATGAAAACTCACGATACGATACGATAGTTTGTAGTAAATATGCATACGACGGCATTGAACAAATGTAGAGTTGACCTCGGATTCACGAATCTATATCAAGTATATATATTAACACATATACTTGTAATCGAATAAGTTTATATATATTATTTCACTTGTTATATATTTTTATATATAGTATTTGTTTGATAAAATGATTTTAATAATGACAATGAATAAAGTGTTGTATTATTTTGAAATAACAATAATAATACTGGTAGTAAAAATGATAATAATCATAATAAGGTTTTAAAAATAATAATAATAATATAGTTTTGATGATAGCAAAAATGTTAATTTTTGTAAAAATGATAATAACGATAATAATTTTAATAATAACAATACTAATAATAATAATTATACTTATGTTAAAAATGATAATAATAGTATTATTAGTTATAAAATGATACTAATACTAATATTAATAAATTGTTTTACTTTCATAATAATAATAATCATAAACATAATCATAGTCTTAATAATGATAATAATATTTAAAATGAAAAAATTAGTAATAATACAATAATAATAATACTACTAATAATAATAATATTAGTAATACTAATAATTTTTAAATGATTAATATTTGTAATAATAATGATAGTAATAATAATAATACTAATACTCAATAATAATAATAATAATAATAATAATAATAATAATAATAATAATAATAATAATAATAATAATAATAATGAAAACTACCTTAGAAAGCTTTTTTAAAAAAAAATGCCCAAGACGGGGCTCGAACTCGCGACCTCTAGCTAACCCGACAACACCCCACTCCACTCCTCTGCTTCATTTTATCTGATTTAAACCCTGGATTAATTTTATTTAACTTATATTTTCTGTTTCATTTACTTCCACTTCTTAAACCCAATTTAATATCCTCATGTTCTTCGCTAACATCACCATCTATCTATCAGGACCTCATCATCATCTTATTATCGTATCATCATCATCTGATATCTATCATCATCGTGTAACATATATCATCAACATCATTTTTCCCTGAACAAAAACAGAAACAGAAAACAACAAAAAAATAAAAAAAAAAAAGAGTGCCTCTGCTGCTGCTGCCTTCGGTTTGAAAAAAAAAATCAATTTTTGATTCAACAATTCATAGACTTTTAAACTATAATTCCTACATGAAAAAGTTTTAAATTCATACCTAAAAACTAGTGGGATCGTTAATTGAACCAGAAACATCAAGATAATTACGAATTTTGCTATGAACAAACGGTTGACTTTTTGAAAAATTATCTTTGACTCCAAAATTGGAACTTGATAAGAAAAATTGGAAAGTGAAACTTTGCAGAAAGTTTAACTAGAGTAATTCTAACACAACTGCACTTTTAGTTTTTGAAATGGGTTTCGAATTCGAGGTTTTGTATAATTGAACTAAGGACAGAGGTTCGACACTTCCTTTTTTTTCTGTTTCAAAATCGAATTGCAGTGGATATCAATGATACACTGAGCTGCCTGATTGTTTTATAGCGATTAAAGATCGATAGAAACAAATTTGAAACTAGTAGGGAATTTAAATATATATCACGATCAATAAAAAATAAATCACGATTTTATATATAAAAAAACTAAAAGCAGATACCTAATTTTTTATAAAATATATGAAAAGTCAAAAGTAGATCACAAAAAAAAAAAAAAATTATACGTGACCTAAATTAGGTATTTGTTCCTTTTCATTTTATTTAATTAAGATTAATAATTAATAATAATAATAATAATAATAATAATAATAATAATAATTATTATTATTATTATTATTATTATTATATTAATAATAATAATTATTATATTAATAATAATAATACTTATAATATTATGAATAATACAAAATAATAATAATAATAATAATAACAATAATGAAAAAATGTTAAATTATCATTATTAATAACTATATAATGTTAATAATAATAATATTAGTAATAATGATAATAATAATAATAATTCTTAAATGATAATACTAAATATACAATGATAATTATATAAATTATGTTAATGATATTAATAATCATATTAACCATAATAAATGATAAATAATAATAAGAATAATAATAATAATAATAATAATAATAATAATAATAGTAATTTTGATAATATTGTTAAATATAATAATAATAAGAGTAAATTATACCATTGGTCCCTGTAATTTATTAAAAATTACACCGATCATCCCTAGGTTTTAAAAGTTATATCGTTAGTTCCTGTGGTTTTAAATTTGGTTAGCGTTGGTCCATTAGCTAACTCCTACCGTTAAATGATGGGCAGTATAGTCATTCGATTAATCATTAGCTACAAAATAAACTACTGTCCGGTCCACCATCCGTTGTAATACATATTAAAATTAACCAATGAACACTAAAACTTATTGGTATTAAACAAATAGTTGATTAGTCATGTTGCTTATTTTAAACCACACGTACAAACTCACTTAATTTTATATGAACAATGATCTTCTACTTTAAATATATACATTTCAGGTACTATAATTTGAGAATTTATTCTCATCAACTTTGGCTACTTGGCCGTCATGTTTACTTCCACATAGCATGAAACCCCATCGATTTTTGTTACGGAGTATTATGTATTGTAAACTAATAAAAGCTATCTGAAACTGGATCTCTAAAAGGTGTGTCTTCTTATCTTCTTACCTAAAATGTATAATGAATATTTTCTTCCATATAATCACTCTGTAATATCATATAAAAACTGATCAAATGAAAGAGCAAAAAAAAACTTGAATCCTAAATGGATACATTATAGAGAGAAATGTGCGTCGAATGTAAGCTCTCAACTGGCCAGCAACTCCAAGAGCTCAGCTTTTTTTAGTCTCGAGAATCCTTTTATGCCTCGATATTTAGCCACTTCTCGCAACTCCGCCAACTTCATGCAACTAAGATCATCAATTTTAACTACATTCGCTTCTTCTGAATCATCATTCTCATCAGCAGTATCTTCAATGTCGGAAACTTCAAAAGAGGAACTTTCATCAAACATGTCTTCAAATGTTTCACTTTCAGCTTCTGACTTTTTGATCAAAGGTGTTGACTCGGGCCCATCATTTAACAGTAGGAGTTAACAGGATTTAACTACTGGACCAACGCCAAACAAAATTAAAACCATAAGGACCAACGGTATAACTTTTAAAAGCTAGGGATGATCGGTGTAATTTATGATAAACTACAGGGACCAATGGTATAATTAACTCTAATAATAATAATAATAATAATAATAATAATAATAATAATAATAATAATAATAATAATAATAATAATAATAATAGTAGTAGTAGTAGTAGTAGTAGTAGTAGTAGTAGTACAACAAATTAATACTAATGCATAATTATTTGCAAATAATTGTTCGTGAGTCGTCGGAATCATATAAAAGTTAGGTTTAAATTTAGTCAAAAATTTCCGGGTTGTTATAGTACCTACCCGTTAAAAGAGATTTAGTGCCGAAATTTGATTGTGGTCATCATGGCTAATAATAAAAATGTTTTCGTGACGAATATGAGTTGATAAATAGAGTTTTATCACTATTGAGTAATACAGATAAAACGATTCAATTACAGGAAGAGTATAAACGAAGCTATTGTAAAAGAGTGAAATGTGGAGGATAAAGATTTGTCTTACTTTTGACGTAGTCACGGTTGATTTCCGGAATTCAAAGGATTTAAAGAAAATCTTCAAAATCTTCATAAAATTTGATTCTCCGATAATTAAGGAAATTGGGATTTTCTTTGATTAAATGCGGTAAACTGCCTCGATTGACGTGTCTGGAATTTTGCTATAAATTAGCTTCTTCCGTTTCATTATCTTCACCACACTTATACTTTCTTCCTCAATTCATACTTCTAAAAGATTTGTTAATATGCTCAATCCCGTATTGATCCTTGTTATTATATTGACCATATATACAGTCATTCTTCTTTTTCATTTACCACCAGAGGAATTTGTTTTCTTCTACTATTCCCTTGGGGTTATAATGTTTTTAATTCTCCCGTGTCTTTACGTTGCAATACGTATTGATATACACGGTTTGTAATTTCCGTGTTGTTATCAGGCTTTATATTTTCCCTTATATGTCGGAGTTCTTTGCTCTTGTTTTCTCTTCTCGACTTTAAGTAAAGCGAATAATGGTCCAGAATTCGTAGGTATGAAGTTTCAAATGAACCTAATGTCCTAAGTAGGAAGGAACGTAATATCATGATTTGATTTGTTACATTACCAGAATTACTGAGGATAGAACTATCAAGAATATATGTTCTTGATATGTTCAGAGTTTAAGTAGAATGTAAGAGTCATGTAACATGGCACATGATGATTATAAAGTCTATGAATCATCATCTTCCATTAAAAATTTAGCATGACTTACTGTAATATAATTACGTTGCCAGACGTCATTATATTATACTAACTCATGCTTCAATTCCCAACACTACTTCAAATCATTCAAAATTTGAATTTAAATTTTACAGAATATAGAAACTTAAACAGTTTTCCTTTATGATGTAATAAAGATATCATAAAGAGATAATTTATTGCGGACAAGAATAGTTATGAAGATATCTTTAGAAATATCGAGGATATTTATCACGAAGAATACGAAAATATTTAAAATCGAAGGATAATGATGGAAATTCTTCTCTAAAGATTTAGAATGCGTAACAAGATCTTCTGTGATTTCCTTCAGAAATCGAATCATCTAGATTCTTTGGTTATAGGTTTAGTCCTTGGGATTTGTCCACAGCTTCCTTCATGGTTTGCTCAATCTGTTTTTCAATACTAGATTTTCTTTTGAGCTTTTCCAACACATAATTTTTTTTATTATCAAGCTTCTGGTCATTAAGACCATCTACAGCTTCTGCTGCTTCATCAGCATTATTAGGGTTAACGAATTTGAATCGTTGGTTATAGTTCTAAGGTGTTTTCAAGGATTTTGAATTTGATCGTTGAACGCAGGATGTAACCTGTCAACGGATCTAACGGTTGAAGGCGAAATGTTGTAAATTTCAAAAGTAATGAATGGTAAGTTCGGTGGTTTGATGTGATAATTCATCACAGAATACGAATGAATATAATTCATGAGAATCAGAATTGAAGAATGTATAATGTAACATATTAATGTGAGATATAAATATTTCTCGGGTATTACCTACCCGTTAAAATATTTTCTCAATCAACAGTTTGTACAAAAGAATTTTTAATTACAATCTTTATGAAAATATACGTACATATATATTCGTTCAGATGTAATTATGGATTTAATGAGTTAATATAATATTAAACTCATTTGATTTACGGTTGAAAAGAGAATAAATAATCTCCAAAACTTTAGAGATTACATAATCGTCGCAGAATATTTTTTTAATGAAGTTATGAATCAATACTTCATCGTTCATTGTTATTGATATACCTCGGTATATGATGTTGGTGCTCGTGGAATCCTTTTGAACTTCGCAAGGCACGAATAATATTTTCAAAAAAGTTTCGAGTACATCAAAAATGAAAGTATACAATCAAACATGTATTTGAATAATGAACTTGGTTTATTATGAAATGGAGTTTATTGTGTTGAAGCAGTGATTAACGATTGCTAAGTTATTAGCGAAGGATGTACATCATAGCATATTAGTGATATGAATTAACCAAGTAGTACATATTAGTTAAGATTCACACGTAATAGCTTAGTACGAAAAGATTTATTATTTTTCTAAACCATATATATATAAGGTATACATATATAATTCTTCGGGAAGAATGAGTCAATACCTCTTAACTCATTATTAATAATATTCTTCGGTGGCTGTGGTGTTGCTGTTGCTGATAATGGTGGTGCTGTCGGTGCTGGTTATGCTACTGATGCTCTTAGATTTTGCACCATATTCTCTCCAGAGCCACTACTATAGCTCGAAGCTCGTTGACTTCTTCTATTATACTGGGATGATTGGCAGTTCGGACAAGAGGATGAATAAGATCTAGAATTCTAGATATTATATATTCGTGGCGGGATATCCTGGAAATGAGGGTGAAAATAGTGTTCCGAACTGGTTCGCCAGTAACTGCTCCAGGTTCTTCGCCAATAGGGCAATGTGGTGGGTGAAAAGGATCACCTTCTTCACTTCTCCATTGATTAAGTCGGCTACGAACCCATCCCCAATTCATCCAGAAAAGATGATGACTAATTAGTTTGTTCGTTCCGGTTACGCTGCCTGTGGAGCTCGAGGAATCAAGTGAGTAATCCATATTATGTGATTGGAATTAGGGTTTGATATGAAATGGGTATTGAATATTGAATGATATATTCGTCTCCTTGAATACGTATATATAGCAAAAAGATTTCCGTAATTTACGGAGGAAATTTAGGAAAAGTGGTAGACAAAGTTTACTGGGATAGATATGATAAGATATGAATTTGTCTGTACATCATCTATGCAATAATCGCAGTATAACGTGTCGAGACTTTAATTATTAAGAAAATGATTTCCAACAAGGATTGATAGATATACTTTCAATTAAAGACTTTCAATTCGTAGTGGCCTATTCAGGCCTAGGGGCTTGAGCTATAGGATCCTTTAAATCGGTAATCCAAACCCTTCCATTCTAGAGTTTCGTAGACGCCATCCATCAAGAAAATTCAATGATAAAAAATAACGAGAAAGCAAAGATTTTGAAAGTAATGAATATGAATAGTAGAGATTTCAAGAATCATGGATAACATTTCATGAAATACATATGTAATACACAAAACCATGATAGATGACAAAGGAATGTCGAGAATTTTAATAATCATGAGTGACAGTCCTCGGTGTTTGTAATGACGATAGGGTTCATGCTAGTTATCCGAAAAGAATGAGAGAAAGAAGGTTACAAGTGTTCTAAGGAAAACGTAAGGCAAGAGGTAAAAGTATAGATAACAGATAGCAAGATAATAAGAGTTAGGCAATAAAAACTAAGGCAGGAAAGGCTATAGTCCTAAAGATTGCTAAGGCACCCTAGCTAACACATTAGGCACACATAAAAAACAATCCTGGTTCTCTATAACAGCCCTGCTCTGATACCATTTCTGTCACACCCCCAAATAGGGCATGGGGTATTTGTGACTAATTATATCAAATCACAGTTGTATAAACAAGAACGACTCTATATGAGACATTTTATTGAGTTTTACAGCGGAAGATAAATAGATTACATTGTATTTAGAGCATTAAATGTCTTTAATTGATATGATATGTAATGAAGACTTCAAGCATAGCAAGCAATCATCATCAAAGCAGCAGATATACAGCGGAAGTAATATTTAAGTACCTGAGAATAAACATGCTTAAAAAGTCAACACGAGGTTGATTGAGTTCGTAGGTTTATCATAAATCAATAGTTCATTGTAGCATTAGACCACAAGATTTCAGTTTAAAGTTGATTAATACCAAATATATCAATCGAAAGAGTTGCTGTTTGTAATATCGCGACTAAACAAAGTTACCCAGTGAAACTTGTTATTCATGTCGTTGAATCATTATTATGTAACCAAAGACCAGAGGTCAAATGATTAGAGACGTTACTCTCAATAGATCTATTAACAATAATTAAGTTTTCATCTTATACCTCAGCAATTAACGATATTACGGTAGGGATTTAGCATGACAAAGCACGTATATAGCATAAAAGTTTGAGTACTTGTGTTTAAACGTAAAACAGTTATAAAAATTGCGCATGTATTCTCAGCCCAAAAATATATATAAAAAAGGGAACTATGAAAACTCACGATACGATACGATACGATACGATAGTTTGTAGTAAATATGCATATGACGGCATTGAACAAATGTAGAGTTGACCTCGGATTCACGAACCTATATCAAGTTTATATATATATATATATATATATATATATATATATATATATATATATATATATATATATATATATATATATATATATATATATATATATATATATATATATATATATAAGTTTTTGTTTGATAAAATGATTTTAATAATGATAATGAATAAAGAGTTGTATTATTTTGAAATAACAATAATAATACTGGTAGTAAAAATGATAATAATCATAATAAGGTTTTAAAACTAATAATAATAATAATAATATAGTTTTGATAATAGGAAAAATGTTAATTTTTGTAAAAATGATAATAACGATAATAATTTTAATAATAACAATACTAATAATAATAATTATACTTATGTTAAAAATGATAATAATAGTATTATTAGTTATAAAATGATACTAATACTAATATTAATAAATTGTGTTACTTTCATAATAATAATAATCATAAACATAATCATAAACTTAATAATGATAATAATATTTAAAATGAAAAAAATTAGTAATAATACAATAATAATAATACTACTAATAATAATAATATTAGTAATACTAATAATTTTTAAATGATTAATATTTGTAATAATAATGATAGTAACAATAATAATACTAATACTTAATAATAATAATAATAATAATAATAATAATAATAATAATAATAATAATAATAATAATAATAATAATAATAATAATAATAGTAATAATAATAAAAATGAAAACTACCTTAGAAAGCTTTCTTAAAAAAAATGCCCAAGACGGGGCTCGAACTCGCGACCTCTAGCTAACCCGACAACACCCCACTCCACTCCTCTGCTTCGTTTTATCTGATTTAAACCCAGGATGAATTTTATTTAACTTATATTTTCTGTTTCATTTACTTCCACTTCTTAAACCTAATTTAATATCCTCATGTTCTTCGCTAACATCACCATCTATCTATCAGAACCTCATCATCATCTTATTATCGCATCATCATCATCTGATATCCATCATCATCGTGTAACATATATCATTAACATCATTTTTTGCTGAACAGAAACAGAAAACAACAAAAAAAATAAAAAAAAGAGTGCCTCTGCTGCTGCCGCCTTCGGTTTGAAAAAAAAAATCAATTTTTGATTCAATAATTCATAGACTTTTAAACTATAATTCCTACATGAAAAAGTTTTCAATTCATACTAGAAACTAGTGGGATCGTTAATTGAACCAGAAACATCAAGATAATTACGAATTTTGCTATGAACAAACGGTTGACTTTTTGAAAAATTATCTTTGACTCCAAAATTGGAACTCGATAAGAAAAATTGGAAAGTGAAACTTTGCAGAAAGTTCAACTAGAGTAATCCTAACACAACTGCACATTTAGTTTTTGAAATGGGATTCGAATTCGAGGTTTTGTATAATTGAACTAAGAACAGAGGTTCGACATTTCCTTTTTTTCTGTTTCGAAATCGAATTGCAGTGGATATCAATGATACACTGAGCTTCCTGATTGTTTTATAGTGATTAAAGGTCGATAGAAACAAATTTGAAACCAGTAGGGAATTTAAATATATATCACGATCAATAAAAAAATAAATCACGATTTTATAAAAAAAAACTAAAAGCAGATACCTAATTTTTTATAAAATATATGAAAAGTCAAAAGTAGATCACAAAAATAAAAAAAAAATTTACGTGACCTAAATTAGGTATTTTTTATTTTTCATTTTATTTAATTAAGATTAACAATTAATAATAATATTAATAATAATAATTATTATTATTATTATTATTATTATTATTATTATATTAATAATAATAATTATTATATTAATAATAATAATACTTTTAATATTATGAATAATACAAAATAATAATAATAATAACAATAATGAAAAAATGTTAAATTATCATTATTAATAACTATATAATGTTAATAATAATAATATTAGTAATAATGATAATACTAATAATAATTCTTAAATGATAATACTAAATATATAATGATAATTATATAAATTATGTTAATGATGTTAATAATCATATTAACCATAATAAATGATAAATAATAATAATAATAATAATAATAATAATAATAATAATAATAATAATAATAATAATAATAATAATAATAATAATAATAATAATAATAATAATAATAGTAATTTTGATAATATTGTTAAATATAATAATAATAATAATAATAATAATAATAATAATAATAGTAGTAGTAGTAGTAGTAGTAGTAGTAGTAGTAGTAGTAGTAGTAGTAGTAGTAGTAGTAGTAGTAGTAGTAGTAGTAGTAGTACAACAAATTAATACTAATGCATAATTATTTGCAAATAATTGTTCATGAGTCGTCGGAATTATATAAAAGTTAGGTTTAAATTTAGTCGAAAATTTCCGGGTTGTTATAGTAATGAAGTTTGCGAAGCAATCACGACGTTTTTCAATAATGGTCAACTTCTTAAAGAGTTGAACCACACTGTTTTAGCTCTATTGCCGAAAGTTAAAAGCCCCTCGAAGGTTATGATTATAGACCAATTTCATGTTGTAATGTATTGTATAAGTGTATTAGTAAAATTATTACTAATCGGCTACTACATGTTTGGAGGAGATTGTGGGAACTAATCAGTCAGCTTTCATTCCCGGATGGCACATATCGGATAATATTTTGCTAACTCAAGACTTAATGAAGGGTTATCATCTAAACCGCGGTACTCCAAGATGTGCTTTCAAGGTCGACATTCAGAAAGCGTATGACATGGTTGACTGGACGTTTCTCCGGGAAATCCTTCATCATTTTGGGTTCCATCGCAGAATGATTGATTGGATCATGATAAGTGTCACTACTACTTCATTCTCAATAAATATTAATGTTGAAATTCACGGTCATTTTAAAGGGAAAAGGGGCTTGCGGGAAGGAGATCTTATGTCGCCATATCTTTTCACTCTTATCATGGAGGTGTAATCTCTTATGTTGCAAAGGAAAGTTCGTGAGGCTGAGAACTTCAAATATCATCCGAAGTGAGCCAAACAAAAGATTGTTAATTTGTGTTTCGCGAATGATCTCTTCTTATTCTCATATGCTAATGTCGATTCGGTGAAGGTTATAGCTGAGGCGTTGAATGAATTTAAACATACCTCAGGTTTGGTTCCAAGTATGCCCAAGAGTACGACTTTTTTGCCAATGTAACATCTGCTTCGAAGCAACACATTCTGAATTTAATGCCATTCGTTGAAGCTTGTTTACCGGTTCGTTATCTTGGTGTCCCTCTAGTTTTGTCCAGACTATCTCAGAGGGATTGCAAGGTCCTTGTTGATAAGGTCAAGAGTTGTAAAGATGACTGGAAAAACAAATCTTTATCGTTTGCGGGAAGAGTTTAACTTATTACTTCTGTCCTTTCTTCTATGCATATTTATTGAGCTTCGGTATTTATTCTTTTAGACTCTACAATTAAAGAAATTGAAAGCCTGCTAAGTGGATTCCTATGGTGTCAAGGTGTAATGCGAAAAGGGAAAACAAAGGTGAAATGGAAGAATGTTTGTTTGCCGAAAGTGGAAGGGGGTCTTGGCATCAAAAGTTTAAAATTATGGAATGTGGCTTTAATGGCTTCACACATATGGTGCCTCCTTTCTAACAAACAATCATTGTGGGTATAATGGATTCATTCGTATCGCCATAAAGATCGTAGTTTTTGGGAAGTTTCTATTCAACTCGATGCAAGTTGGGGGTGGAGAAAGATACTTCGTATTCGTGAGACTATCCGTGGTTACCTGTTTTCGCAAGTTGAAAATGTTGTATCCACTTTTGCTTGGCATGATAATTGGTGTCAATATGGGCCTCTTATTAATGTTATTTCAAGATTGGATATTTATCGTGCAGGTTTTAAAAATGATTCAAAAGTTGTGGATATTATTCATGAAGGAGGGTGGGCATGGCCGCAAGCTTGGATGGTTAAATATTTGAATTTGAAAAATATTATGGTCCCAACTTTGTCTGATCAATGTGATGTCGTTCGATGGAAGGACTCATCAGGTACTTGCCAAGCCTTTTTTTGTTGCATCAGTGTGGAACTCAATTCGGCCGAGTTCAAATATTGTTTTGTGGTTTGATGTGGTTTGGTTCTCACGATGCATTCCGAGTCATGCATTTATTATTTGTCTTCTTATGGAAGAAAGGCTCAAGACCCAAGACAAGTTAAAATCATGGGAGTTGATTGGCAAAAAAATAGCGATGGTATGTTCTTTATGTAAAAGTCAGCAAGATTCGCATAACCATCTTTTTTAGTGCCTTTTTTCGTCGCAAGTGTGGGTTGCTGCTCAATCAATGATTCAAATTCTAGTGAGTTATGATAAGTGGAGCAGTGTGGTGGCGGTTTTGGTGCCATTGACGTCTGGAAAACTGGTTCGTTTTGTTGTTGCAAAGATTGTTTTTGCCTCTACTGTTTATTATCTTTGGCAAGAGCGTAACTCAAGATTATATGGTGGTCAAGCCCGATCTGTCTCTCAAGTATTCGACTTGATATATTCTACTTGTCGCTTAAAGATAATGTCTTTGAAGTTTAAAGATTCACAACAAGTCAGATTTATGAAAGATGCATGGAAGGTCCCTTAAGTTTATATCTATGAGAAGTGTTGCTTTGCTAGGCTTATCTGCTAGTTATTTAGCTTGTTTGTCTAGTTGGTTGTTTATGGCTGCAAGATTCACTTGTAGCACTTGAACTTATTGTATCATTCTTTCATTTTTATAAATTTATATCGGGTCATCCCATTACTCAAAAAAAAAAAGTTTGTATCAAATGGATTTTTGACTAAATCTTATATGAAATGTGTTTTTGATGTTATATATATATATATATATATATATATATATATATATATATATATATATATATATAATCAGTGTTGCAAAAGTCGACCGACTTGGCCGACAAGTAGGTCGGCGCGTCGTTTTTTAGGCATGGCCGATGCGTCGTTGCTAAAAAGTCGATCAAAGGTAAAAAGTCAACCAAATTCGAAAAAAATCGGTCAAAGTCAGTCCAAGTCGGTCAAAGTCAGTCAAAGTCGGTAAATTTTTTATTTTTTTTTGTAATAGAGTTAATAGTTGTTAATTGTTCATAATTATTGTAAATATAGATTATATTTTAAGATTCGATCTATATAATATTATATATAAATATATATTTAAAAAACTATTTTAAAAAGTTAATGTTAGTCAACGCCCGTTGCGTCCCCGTTGCGTCCGACGCGTCGTTTTTTAAGGCATGACCGATGCGTCCCCGACTTGCATCTTTTACAACCTTGGTCATAATCAAGAGGGAAACACTTTTTTGAGGGGAATGGGAAATAAAATTTATTTTTTCTAATTTTTTTCTCCAACATTAAGAGCACACGAAAATATGAATATTTAAAAAAGACACTTTGTGATGAATGTTATTATTTTGGCGGAAAACGCTCGAAGAAAAAATTGATACTAAACCCTAAACCCTAATTTCTAAACTCAAACCCAAATTTCTAACCTAAACCCTAATTTCTAAACCCTAATAGATAAACCCTAATTTTTAACCCCTAATTTCTAAACCCTAATTTTTAAACTCTATAGATTATGTGGAACAACATTTTACACAGGGTGTCTTCGGTACATGTGCGAAGTGTGCAGCCGCACAGGGTCCCAAATTTTTAAGGGGCCCAAAATTTTGAAAAAACTATGTAATAATTCATTTATTCGTACATCGTAATGGAATATCTTACACACGGTCTATAATCTAACAAGAAATACTTAATAGATTGATGTTTATATGTATTAAAAACAATATAATGGGAGTGTTGACTATAAAGAGCTGACAAATTACTTCATTACAAAAAAAAATTAGGATTACAGTTTTATATAAACAATAGTGTAACTATAACGAGTTGACAACTATTTGAGAATAACACTTTGCAACGGTTGTTTTGAAATTTTTTAATTCTATTGATTACACTATCATAGTACTATATATATATATATATATATATATATATATATATATATATATATATATATATATATATATATATATATATATATATATATATATATATATATAGGGGGAGATCAAGGGATAAGCACCAAATTAGGGATAAGGGGATAAGTGAATCTTGGCCGCAGATCTAATCTGACTAAAAAATAACGCGGAAGGGCATTTTCGTCCAAACACAAAATATTAATTATTATTAAAATAAAATAAAAAATAGCAAAAAACATGAAATTAGGGTTTTCTCTGCAGATCAAAGCATTCATTCATTGTTACATTCAACATCAGAAACATCGATCGCGATACGAGTTGAGAAATTCAAGTCGTAAAAATCGAAAAATAACATTGAACGTAAATTGAATCGCGACAAGGTATATTCAGCACTCGCTAAGAAATATATTCTGAATACGTGAAACATTTAAGATTCATATTGATTCATATTGATTCATTTTATAAAAAAATACATATGAAAAAAAACTGCAGATGACTGGCGAAGAAGATAGAAAAGGAAAAAAACCAGTAGATAAAGGGAAAGGTAACGCAAAAAAATTTCAAAAAATAGGTACGAATATGTTTTGATATTCATATTGAATTGTATATTCATATTAAATTGAATGCATCACACTATGAATTTTTGTTAAGTAGGTGATAGATTCAGATATAAAAACATTCAGCTGGACCTACTAATGTATTTATTATCTAACATACAATCGACGTGTGTTAATAAAAATCATAAAACTGTGTATTCATATTGAATTGTATATTTGTATTGATCTGAATACATCGTACTTTTTTATGAAAAATGTATTGAAACTTGAAAAATAAAAAATAATAACATACGTTAGATGTATGTTAAAGTAGCTGATAGATTCATATATAAGATCATTAAATTGGACTATATGAATGTATTGATTATATAACATATAGTTGACGTATGTTAATAATCATACGTTAGATGTATGTTAAAAATAAAAAAAGGATAACATACATCATATGTAAGTTAATTAAGTGATAGATCCAGATATAAAAACATTCAGTTTGGGATATGAAAATTAGTATTTTCATAATATACAAATGATGTATGTTAATAAAACAGTATGTATAGAATACATTTTTTTGAATCGTACTAACATACATTTAATGCATTTAATGTATGTTATTAAGAATTTGTCATATAATGTATGAATATATGATTTAAAAACTGTTATGAACTTTAATGAACTATGTTTTCTTCTAAATTGTTGCAGGTTTGAAACAACTTTTAGTAAGTAAGAGACAAAAACTAACTACTTTTACTAAAGAAGACATTAAGATACTGGAGAACAAAATGTTTGAAATACTTAAAAAGAAATTCAACATAATACCAAATAAAAATCCACAATCTATTATGAATAATAATAATTTTGGAGAAGGAACTAGTGGAACAAAGAAGGAAAAAAGAAATTATAGGAAAAAAAAAGATAAAGAAGTGGAGGGTGAAAATAACAAGAAGGAAAAGGAAGAAGAAAGCAAGGTTGATTCAGATGATGACTTTGAAGGACCACAGATCAAGAAAATAGTGGAACAAGGTATTAATTATTTGATAATGATGACTTTGAAATGAACACCTGTTACTGTTTTTATCTCTTAATTTGATAACTTAAATTACAGAATGTATATAAAAATTATTGAAATAGGTAGAAGTGAACAAAAGAAAGTTCAAGTGATGACTTATCAAAAGAAAGTTGATAAGAAAGACAAACGTGCAAGTAATGAGAAGAAGGAAGATGAAGAGAAAAAGAAAGCAAGTTCAAGTGATGACTCAAAATAACCTCAAGTAAAAAACAAAAAAAGAAACCGGTAAGATTCATCTTTAACAGTTATTAGTTTGTAAAAAAGTACGTCAACTAACAAAATGATAACAAATTTACAGATGAAGATAGCATAACCTCAAGATCATCACCAAAGTGTGTATACACAGCAATACAACAGATGAATGATGAATAAAAGAGAAAAGTGAAAGAAATTGGATTTGGGTCGATCTTAGCGTTGAAGTTTTCTGAAAATAAGTTGAAGCTTGGTTAGTATCTTGCAGATAAGTTTGATGAAAAGTCATCAACACTGAAGCTGAAAAATGGATCAATAAAAATTTCAAAGAAAACAATTCATGATGGTGTTCCGATTGGTGGATCAAAGATTCAAAGATTGGATCGAAGTGACCCAGATGATCCAATAACAATTTCCTAGAAAAATCAGTTTACAAAAAAGAAACAAGGGATCCGATCAGGAGAAGTGGTTGAATATATGAAAGAACACGCAGAAGCTGACAGAATGTTTGTGTTAAATTTTCTTGTTGTTTTTGTAACTACAATGGCTGAAGGGACGCAGCTTGGAATATGCAACACAAAATTCTTACCATGTATCAAAAGTGAAACAGATGTATCAAAACTAGATTGGTGTGAATATATCTACCAATCTCTACTTCAGAGCAAGGATGGATGGGGCAGTGAACAGTTTTATAACGGGCCATTAACGTTTCTTATTGTAAGTAAATATTCATAAAAAAAATTGTTGAATATGATTGCGTAATTATATGATACATAAAAATGTGAAACTGACAAATTAGTTTTTAGATGACGGCTGCTATATTTGGACAGAGTCAAATGTACAGGATTTGAATATAAACGCAAGGTGGCAGTGATTGAAAGATGGTCATCTGAAGACATAAAAAAAAGACATGAAATGGAGATGGAAAATGGTGAATTTGGTGAAGGTTTAATAGATGATGACGATGATGATAATGATGTGAGTGAAAATAAGTTGAATGAAGATTGTAAGCAAGATTTGGGCAACTTGAATTATGAATGCCTACTAACACCAGATTATGAACAGGTAAAAATATAGTTTTATTATTTAGTTGATGAATATCAATAATAACATTATTAATATGAATTTAAAAAATATACAGCAATACATCACATGTTTGGAGCTCAGATACGAACATATTATAGAAGAAATTGAAGGAATAAAGAAGGTTTTTGAAACTGCAAATAATATGTATGGAAAGAGTAAAGAGATTGCTGAATGGAAAACAAAGATTACAGGAATTAAAATTCAAGATGAAAATGAAGTTGACCCATTTACAGGAATTACGAAGACAGATTTGTATACGCTTATTTATGCTGATAACAATACAAATTTGAAATCTAAAGGAAAATAAAAAATGATTGAAGATTCATGCATACCATCTTTTGACCTTGGAATCGACTTCAATTTGGTTGATAGCCCACAGCAAGAACAAACATGGGAAATAGTTGATGCACAACGTGAAGTAACTATAATAGAGAATGATTTGTCAACATTCATGTACTGTTTTGTTGATCTACCAACGTAAGTATATATTATAATAGTATCAATATTTTTAACATAAATGCATTATAATTATATATTTGAAAATGACTAAATTTGATATGAATAACATCAAACAAGTATTCAAATCTGAAAAAGGTAAGGTGCTGAACAGAATTCAGATTGGAAGTTTGCTACACCCAACAAGAATCTCAGTCTCTATTATCGATTGCTGGACATTGATAATAAACCATGAAGAAAAAATGAACAAAACGAGAAAACATACAAAACATCTGATGGAGGCTTCAATCTTGGTAAGATACATATAATATATGTTATTTATTTTTATACACACATCAAATGTATGCTGTTCTAATATATTTTTTAAATAATACATTGAATGAAGACTGGAGATATGCTGAATGAGAATGGGTACAAACATGAAACCTATATTAAATTCAGGGAAAATGTTATTCGACAATTAGCATTGGAGGGCAAAGATTTGACATTTGCTGATACATAACTGGTAAAACTTTATACAAATTTTACAGTATATAAAATATAGAAATTTAAAATATAGATTATTTATTATTAATGAATAATAAGAACGATGAGAACATACGCATACAGCTGACATTTTGGAAAAATTGAAATTATTCTAGGTGATCATCCCCGTTGTGAAAAATGCAATGAATTTCATAATGTGTTTCAATTTGTTGACATCAAAGATTGAGATCTTAGACCATTGCAGAGCTGTACACTCAATTGAATTCAAATATGGCTGTTCTCCAAAGGTTTTGGTGAGAAATTATATTAATATTTAAGTTGATATCAACAAACTGTTTGCAGGGAAAAAATTATAGAAAATTAACTAAGAAAAAAATCAAAGTGCAGATATTTTTGTTTTCAACGTATCTAAAAGAGTTTGGACATGTCAAAGCTGAATTGATCAAATATTCTGAACCGAAATGAAAGATGATGAAATGGGGAACAAGATCAGATAACTTAGGATATTCAGTATTAATGATGAGGATTATTGAAAGCTACATGGGGGAAGAAAATTATGATTGTGATTTAATGGATGATGAATTGCAACTGGATGCTCAAGTTGAAAAACTAAGAAAGAAATATGCAACGAAGATAATTCTTAGTGACAAAAATCTGCTTAAAGAAGAAGTATTCAAAGACATTCAGAGCTTTAATCTTCATAACACAAAAGAAAAAAAAAAGAATTGCTTCGTGAACGCGCAAGAACGGAGAGTTATACCTACTTCCAAAACAAAAAATACTATTAGCAAAAAGTATGATACATCAGATGTAACATCTTCTGCAGTTTTACTGATACTCTCGTAACTCCTTGATTTGTCAATGTTATGAATATTATGTTTTAATCTTTTGGTTAGTATGAATAATATCTTTTTGGTTAAGAATAAAAAAAAAATTGATCATTTAAAAAAGAATATATGATACATCAAATGTATCATATATTGTTTAATATTAAACTTATGATTTTAAATTAACATTTAACCTTTGAGTCTTTGTAAATGGGCTGGACTATCTTAAAATATACGATGCATCAATTTTATGTTATAATCTTAACATACATAAAATGTATGATAAAAAACTTAAAAGAGGACCTAAAAGAGGACCTCTATACAATGTGTTAACCATCAGTCTCTCTATCACCCCAAAAAACAAATAACAAATTTAAAATAGCTAAACAATGTCTTCATCCAAAAACTCCCCAACAAACTCAAACAAATCAAAAAATATGACAACAACATCAAAAGCACGATCACCACCAACAACACTACCACCACCATATATAATAACACAACCTTCTGCCTACTTGACAATACCAGATCCATTACCTTAAGTTTTTAGGAGCTGAAATCCTTGTTGACATGATTCACAAGGCAAACAAAGAACAATATACATACAAAAAAATTTATGAAAGGTTCATCATATTTAATGGATAAACTTTGATGATGAAGTTCATCATATTTTGTTGGAAAAAATGGATCCATGTTTAACAATGAATAAATGTATGCATATTTTATTATTAAAAGCTAGTATGTTATGAATCTTGTTTAACTTAATGTTAAATGTAATGAATTATGTGTAACGTTTTTTATTTTTTATTTAAAATTATAAAAAAATATCATTAAAGTAACTAAACAAAACATTAAGATACGTCCAATTTATCTTAAAAACAATGAATATCAAAAAACATACTAGTAACATATTTAAATAATAAAAAAGAAAAAGGTTAGAATTAGAAATAGAATTTAGAAATGCATTATATATATTATAATATTTTTTTAACTAATCCCAAAAAATATACCAAAACAAGTTCTATTTAAAGAGGAGATTAAAGGTTAAAACTCACACATTACTATCTTTACCATTCTCACTCTATCAAAAAAGAAAACCCTAGAACCTAAAAACCCAAAAAGATGAGTGTAAACTGGACATCATCCGACGATTCAGAACAACAAAAAAGAAAGAGAAACAGAGCCTCATCATCAACAGCAGCACAGTCAAGATTATAAACCACCACAACCATCAGTATCACCAACGCCACCACCACAGTAACAAGCACCACGTCCACAACCAGAATCGCTACTGCCACGCCCGCCATCACCTTACGTTGTCATCCCACGACTTCCGATTT
The DNA here is from genome assembly GCF_046630445.1 of Rutidosis leptorrhynchoides. NCBI lineage: Eukaryota > Viridiplantae > Streptophyta > Magnoliopsida > Asterales > Asteraceae > Rutidosis > Rutidosis leptorrhynchoides. The sequence continues at coordinate 509,550,625 of NC_092336.1, forward strand.
ACATAGATCAAGATTCGGAGAGAGACAGACTCACATACTATGTTGGTAAATTGAACAGGGAAAAGCATGCCTACAACAAACTTTATCAAAAGTACAAAAAACTCGAGGAAGAAAACGAGCACATACTCCGATTCCTTGTTGATTACAAGAAATACATCGAGAAATTTGGATGATTGTGCTTGTATTTGATCTTTTATTATAGGGTTTTATCTTTTGATATGGTTTAGCATAATTCTATATTATCTTTTGCTAATTGAATCTATGGATTCAAAATTTTACATATGTTCATTGTAAAAAACAAAAAAATGAATGAATATATGTTATCTTTTGTTATATTCAGTATTATAGTAGTAAAAATTGTTATTTTGTTATATAAAAAAATAGTACTATATTGGTAATAAAAAAATAAAGTAAATATTTAATAGCATTATAAAATGTAAAAAACATCAAATGTTTGTTAAAGATTAAATATAATTAAGTTGTTAATAAATAATATACATTGAATGTATGTTACCTAATTTAATTAACTTTACTTGTGAAATATTTGAAATGTGACGTGTTATCATTACAAAAAGATTTTTTTTTCATTTCCAAATACATATATGACTGAAAAGGCTTGATAGAGTTGCTGTAGACTGCGAATATTTTCAGAGCATGCTTGTACTATCGAACAACACGTCATAAAAAACATTTAATGTATGTTAATTTTTAAAATAAATAAAAAACAAAACAAATTTCCAATTTTTTTATATATTTATTTTTTTTTGTCTTTTTTAACAACCACATTTGCTTATATATACATATACATATACATAACAAAATAAAACACACATAAAAACTCACTCAATAGACTACATAAAAAAAAACAACCAACTAAAAAAAAAACCTACCTTATTTTACAAACAAACAACACAACACAAAATTGATTCATGTATCATACCACCACCAAACTTCATCCATCCAGCAACATTCCCTGGGAAAACAGAAAAAGACAGAGCTTTCATTAAAGAACATCTTCAGAAGGTGAACACAAACATTGCAAAGATGCAAGCACTTTGGAAAGAGATCAAAGAAAAAGAAATTGATATAATCCATTTGAAAGAAATTGTGGAAACCAGTGTCAGTGATTGTTTTGGACCTGATAACTAAGATGATGGTTAAAAAAACAAGTTTAATGTTGAAGTGCATGGTATTTTGAAGGATGTTTTAAGTTCAATATATGTTGTTGAATAAGTTGTATTTCAAAGCATCCTTAATAAGTTGTATTTCAAAGCATCCTTATTTTGAAGGATGTTTTAGTTATGTTGATTCTGATGTTGGTTTATGTTATGAATCTATACTATCTTGTTGTATTATTTATATATTTCTATGTAGAAAATGTTTTGATACATCAACTGAATGATTATAATAATCGTACAAAAAAGCATAACCATTATAATACATCAAATGTTTGTTAAAAGTTTCATAATTGAATTCATAATTCATAATCAAATTAAAAGAGATTTATAGAAAGAACATTAACGTACATCGAATGTTTTAAAAAAATGAATTATAAAAATTTAAAAAAAGGTAAAAAAGTTTAAAAGGCTGTAAAAAAGGTATAGTATTAAAAAAAACCCGTAAAAAAATAAATCACGCAACAAGCACCACTAAAGTACGGTATAACCAACCAAAAAACACCCAAAAACACCAAAAAAATCAAACTCTCGCAAGAAGAACCACTACCGTATAACCAATCAAAAAACCCCCAAAAACACCCCAAAATTTCAACACTTTGAAAAACATTTCAAAGTTAAGAAAACCCTAAAAAAAACAACTTCAGACAAACTCCTGGAAAGAAGAAGAAAAATGTCGAGTAACAACGACGGAAGCAAAATTGAAGGTATAAAATACAAAATTCCCTTGATTCAATGTTTTTTATTTTCTTATACTCTGCAAAAATATAGATAGTCAATTCATATACAAAAACTAAAATGACAGATACAAATTTCTTTAAATTCAAAAATTAATCAAACATCAAATGTATTTTATATAAGATGCATCAAATGTATGTATATATAAAGATACATCAAATAGATTATACAAACACACGTACAAATCAAATTCACTGCTATAAGAATCAAAAATGAAATTAGACTGAAAAACTAGTATTGATTATACGTTAATGAATATTAAAGATGAACACCCTATAATGGACACATCATACAAAATCTGGTGAAACAGGTACCAGATCAAGCAAAAGAAAGTATGCAATATCTGGAATAAGAAAAAAAGCTGCAGAAAAGACACAAATGGATGAAACAAATGAAGAAGAACAGTTACGAACGACTGAGAAACCAACAAAAGAAGTGAATGAACAAGGTTAGATATACAAAAATATATTTTTGTTAAAATTATATGAATCTTTTTGATAAACACAAAATGTATAGATTTAGAATTGTTCAATTATATTAAATATAGATTTAATGTATGTTATTAAGAATTCCTCATTTAGTGTATGTTAATAATTCATTATTCATTTATAATGACATAAACAAATGTAAATGTAGAAGAAGAAGAAGAAAATGTATCTGATTCAGATGATATTATGATTATCTCGGAGAAGAAAGGTACAAGGAAAAGACTACCAACAAGATCGAGTACAAGACTGAGAGATTTAAAGAGATCAAAACAGTATAAAGGTAATAAAAAATTTAGAATTGTTAAATTATGTATAGATTTAGCATTGTTCAATTATATAACACATACATTTAATGTATGTTATTAAGAATTTTTCATTTCTTTTATATTATTGAAATATGGCAAAGAAAAAATATTAAAAAAAATAACAATTGCAGAAGAACAAATAACAAACAAAAAGGGCTTGAAGAATCAAAACAATAATAGAAAAGAAAAAAATGAAAAGAAAAGAAAAGCAGCAAGAGAAGAGCATTCTATTGAGATTGAAGAAGAAGAAGAAGAAGAAGAAGAAGAAGAAGAAGAAGAAGAAGAAGAAGAAGAAGAAGAAGAAGAAGAAGAAGAAGAAGAAGAAGAAGGAGGAGGAGGAGGAGGAGGAGGAGGAGGAGGAGGAGGAGGAGAAGAAGAAGAAGAAGAAGAAGAAGAAGAAGAAGAAGACAACGAAGAAGATAACGATGAATTAGGAGATGAAACATACAAGGAAGAAAGCAAACAGACTAAAAATGAAGAAACACTAAAAACAAGAATGTCTCCAAAATCTTTCTACGAAACTACAAAAGTGTTGAATGAGGATCAAAGACAAGCACTTACAAGAATTGGTTTTGGACAAATGCTAGAAATGGATTTTTGTGAATTGCCATAGAAGTTAGCATATTTCTGTTTAAAAAAATTTAACTATGAAACAAGCAAGATTGAGTTGCCAAATGGAAATATAAGTATAACAGAGGATAGTCTGCACAAGCTGTTTGGGGTACCCATGGGAAGAAAAAAAATAGAAACAACCATAAGGGTAAGGAAAAGAGAGAAGATGACTAAGATATTTAGAGATCAATACAAAGACGGAAAAATTACCACAGCGAGTGTAGCAGAAATGATTAAGGACTCAAATGAAGCTGGATGGAAGTTTATATTAAATTTCTTAGTATTGTTCACAACAACAATGGTTGAAGGAAAGCAAAACACAAATGCCAACCAAACATTTTTGCCCAACATTCAAAATGAAAATCAAATCAAGGAGCTTAATTGGTGTGAATATATTTTAGAGAAATTGAGTGAAGGAGTGAAGAACTACAAGAAAAAAACAATGTTTGTTGGAAGCATATCAACATTAATTGTAAGTTTGAAAAATAAATACTATAATAATATACTCATACACCTACAGTTGTGACATGTTTTTATCACAGATGCATTATGTACAATCAACAAGAATTGGAACAATGTATGTACCTGATAAAGGTTTGACAATAAGCAAGTGGACATCAGCTATGTTGAAACAAAGAGAAGACAAGGAAAAAAGCTTGAATTTGGTAATGTCATTGTGATTCCAGAGAGAAGCGAAAACAACGATGGATTAGAAAAAAAAGAACCAGCTAAGGTAAGAAATGAAGAATAATAATATATATTTTAAAAGTAATTAATATAAAAATAGTTTCTAATATCTACAAATATGTATAGATTTTGATGATTGAATAAAATATTGGTGGGGAAGAAAAGGAGCATGCAGCAGAAGAGGTAAAAAACAAAAAAAAAAAATACTTTCTTACCATTATAAAGAAATTAAAAATAATAACATACAATTCATGTACTTTGAATAAACATATGATATTTAGTTTGATGTTTTCAAGTATATGTAACATATATCAGTTGTATCATATAAAAAATGAAATCTATGTTAATAAAACTTAACTAAAATACATCAAAAAATTAAAAAATAAAAAAATAAAAAAATTGCAGGAATTTAAAAGGGAATTGGAGAGGGGATATCTACCTGTTGAAAAATATCTTTTAAAGCTTAAAGAAGCTTTTATCAAATTTCCGAATAGCGTGGAGATTAGGAAAATTTCAAGAAGCCTACAAAGTATTATTCTAGAAATGGGACCAGCATGGAGTGAGGAGATGAATCCTATAGAATCAAGTGAAGCAAACAAATATGATGATGAAAATGAAGGAGAAACAGAGAAAAAAGACGATATATTTGATGACGTTACTGAAGAAGTTAAAGTAGCATCATGTGTTTTAGAAAGTTTGAAAACAGGATGCTTGAATAAGGAGGATGAAGAAACTAGAAAAGATATTGCAGCTGTCTCAGATCACCTTTTAAGAATCAGATATGCATGGGAATCTGAACTAGAAAAGGAGGGATCGAATCAAGAAAAGCAGCTACTCGAATTAAGAATCAGATATGCAGTGAAGATAGTGACTGATGAAAATAACACATTATGGCCTGACATGGAAGCAAGATGGAAAAAATATGATGCAGATTTTACTAAAAAAGAAAAGAAACAAAAACTGCATAAGGCAGCACCTATAGTGTTGAAGATGATTGAAGATAGTTTTAAAAGGAAACAAGTTGATAAAAATTAAATGAAAAAAGAAACAATGTTTGTAATTTGATGTTATTTTGAAACAATTAGATTAATTTCTATAAAAATTGATAAGACTCGTGAATGATGTTTATATTAAGAAAAATGATACTTTAGAACAAAATTTCCAAACAAAAAAACATTAACATACATATGATGTATGTTAAAGTTCTTTCTAAGTTTCAGGCACAAAAATAATTAAAAAAAAAAAATTCAATATGATACATCCGATGTATGGGTAACCAAAAATTAAGTGTGTTTTGTTGTATTTAAAGTGTATTTTGTTGTTTATTAAGTTTAATGTTTTAAATTTAATATAAATCGTAACGTAATCGTAATAATAATGGTTATGAATTTTTTTTATTTTTTAATATATATATATATATATATATATATATATATATATATATATATATATATATATATATATATATATATATATATATATATTTTTTTATACATATTTTCCTACGTTATATATAATGAATACATAGTACATAAATATTTATATTAGAAAAAAAATAATAAAAAAAATAATCCCAAAAAAAGAACAACCTAGAAGCCTTCCTTCCTTTCTATATAATAAAGGACAAAATTCATTCATTCTATCCATATCTCTCTCTCTCTCAAAGAAAGGAAAACTCTACAAAAAATAATAAAAAATAAAAATGTCTACTTCAACATCAAATCCCTCAAAATCAAACAAAAGAAAAACAACACCACAATCACCAAAACTACCACCACCATCTCCTAAAATTGAAATATTCGAAACTCCACAAGTAACCAAACGACATCCAGAATACGAAAAAATGCAAAAATATGTTGGAATTGCGAACAGGGAAAAAAGAGAAATACGAAGCGCTTTATGAAAATTACAAACAACTGGAGGATGAAACTAAAGAAATAATAAACATACCTAATGTTCACAAGAACTACTGTGATAAGTATGCATAAATGTATTCATGTGAAATCTTTTGGAATGTTCTTGTGTTGAATGTTTTCTTATTATGAATTTTATCTTTTGTATTTGTGAAATATTAATAAATGAATGAATCTATGTTTGTTTTATTTTTACTTGCGTTTAATTAAAATTAAAATTGTATAATAATATCTTTTTTATGTGACTTGCAATGATTAGATAAAATATTTTGTTACTATTCAAATAAGCAAGAAATCTAAAAAAATTTGTATAGGGTGGCTATAGACTGAAACATCAGATCATAATGAACTGTCAAAAAAACGTCACGTAAAATGCATTGGGTGTATTTTAAATTTTATTAAAAAAAAATAACAATAAACCTTACAACTTCCGATTTGCCTATATATACACCATGAAACAAAACCACAATTTGTACATTTCAGTTTTAAACCTCAAAAACTAAAAAGAAACAAAAAACAAAAACAAAAAAAATAACAAATGGATTCAGGTATCTCTCCACCACCACCAATCATCCAAGAAAACGAATACTTTGCAAACAACAAAGTAGATCAAGATTTCATTAACCATTATGTTAAAAAAGCAAACAAGAACATTGAAGAAATGAACAACATCTGGAAGAAAATGGAAAAGAGGAATACCGAGATAAAAAAATTCAAGAAATTTTCTGAAGGCTCTATGTCTATGGTGTTTGGACCTAATAGAGGTTATTGAAGATGAAGATTGTTGTCTTTTGAAAGAAGTTATTTTTTGTTTTGTGGAAATTTGAATATCAAATGTATGAATGAAGTTGTATGAATGAAGTTTCAATTAGTATGAATATTATTTTCTAATTTTTTTGTTAGCATGAGCATGTAAGAATGAATATATGAAACATCAAATGTATCATATATTCATTAAAATTTACCAGAGTTTTAACTAAAATTCCAGCACATCGATAACCTACATAAAATGTATGTTAAAAAACCATCGATCTAAAAAAAAAACATATATATATATATATATATATATATATATATATATACATATATTAAATTAAAAAAACTGAATAAAAGAAGTTTTTAAAACATTGATATCATTTAACGAAAAAAGAAAAAAATTATATAATACATTAAAATGGAAAAAAAATTAACATAAAAAAATGTAAAAAAAAAAATTGTAAAGATAACCGCAAAGTAATACCTGCACACAAAAAAAGTAACCGCAATGAAAAAACTTAAACTCAGTAAATAAAGTAAAAAATTCAAAACACGATCAAAAAATCCCCAAACAAATAAGAATACACTCACACACACACACATCATTCAAAGTTTCAGAAAAACAAACACAAATCATCACTCTCATATTTGAACAAACCCTAATTACGAACTCAGAGAAAAACTCCATACAAAATTTAAAGAAAACAAAAAAGAGCAGCAGGATGGAACGAAAAGGTAAACTTATAAAACACAAATTCATTATGATCGTCCTTTTTTTTATATTCTAAAAATATTGATTAACGTTTCATATACAAACTTAAAACAGGACCAGGAAGCCTGAAGTTTGTATTCAAGCACAAAGGTAAACAATAAATACATCTATAATTTTGTTATGATTCATCTACTGTATGTTAATATGATGTTTCAATTATATGATGATGTATTTTTTTGTTATTGTTCATCTACTGTATGTTTACGTGTTTTATTTTTCATCAGATTTGTAGTTTTGTTATCGTGCATATGATATATTATATTAATTTCTTCTATTCTATTTGTTTTGTAGTATACATAATCTATATACAAAAAAAAAAAAAAAAATATATAAGTTATCATTCATCTACTGTATGTTAATATGATGATGCATTTATATAATGATGTATTGTTTGTTATCATTCATCTACTATAAGTTTCATATAATTTTTTTTAATCAGATATATAGGTTTGTTATCGTGCATATGATGTATTTTAGTATTTCTTTTCTTCTATTATATTGTTTTGTAGTATAGAAAATATATACAGAATCAACTTGTCTAAAAAAAAAAAAAATCAAAAGTTTCTTTTATAAAACATCAAATGTATGATAATATAACAAAGTTATAATATCATTTATAATACTTATACATGACTCCTATTTATGATACAACTAATAATGAAAAAATACATTGATAGATACATTGGGATCATCGAGCATTACTGCAGAACAAGATAGAGAGAATCTATCATCTGGGAATAAAACTCGAGAAGAAGCATTCATAAACGAGCAACATGGAAAAAGTGCAGAGAAAACAACATACAACTTGAAGGAAAAAGGTAAGACATACAAAAATAGTTTTATCAAGATAGATTGTTTTCATCTTTAGAATTGTAAATAAGATAAACTGAAAATTACTAATGATTGAATATTCATTTCATAATAAACACAGACAGTAATGTGAATGTAGAAGAAGAGTATGTGTCTGATTCAGATAATGTTACGAATGATAAAGGTAAAATAAAGCCTCCAAGATCTAGTAGACGAATAAAAGATGTGAAAAAGGCAAGAAAGGAGAAAGGTATAAAAATAATATAAGCTTTATAAATTTTGAAGTATGGAAATGAAAAATATTAAAAATATACAATTTCAGGTGAATCATTGGATAAAAAGGAGCGGTGCAAATCAATGATAAAGAAGAGTAGAAAACAAAAAACTGAAAAGAAAAGTTGAAATAGAAGAAAAGAAGAAAGCACTTGTGAACCATCAACAACTAAAAAAAAAAAGATGCCTTAGAAACAAGAATGTCTCCCAAATCATTATATGAAACCATTAAAGTGATGAATGAAGATTAGAAAAAAGTTGTAAAGAAGATTGGTTTTGGACAAATTCTACAAATGGAATTTTGTGAAATACCTACAGCACTAGCATATTTCTATTTGAAGAAATACGACTATGAACAAATCCAAATTGTGTTGCCGAATGGATCTATAAGTGTAACACAAAATAGTTTACACAGGCTATTTGGTGTTCCGATGGGACCAAAAAAGATAAACACTAGTGAAAGGGCAAAAAAGGGGGACGAAATGACTCAAAATGGAGAAAACAATACACAATCGAAGGGATTAGATCAAAGCATGTAGCAGAAAAGATAAAAGGATCAAATGAATCAGGATGGGAATTTATATTGGATTTCTTAGTGTTATTCAGTTCGATAATGATTCAAGGACATAAAAACGGGAATATCAATCAAAACTTTTTGAGTAACATTGTAAATGAAGAACAGATAAAAGAACTCAATTGGTGTGAATATATGCTGGAAAGCTTGAAAGAATCTGTGATGATGTACACAGAAGGGAAAATGTTTGTAGAAAATATATCTGCTTTAATTGTAAGTTTAAAGAATAAATAGCATACCAATCTATTCATACAAATAAAAATTACAGATGTAAAAATTACGTTATATAAAACTAACAAATGCTTAAATCACAGATGCACTATGTGGAATCAACAACTATTGGGACCATGTACGTGCCAGATAAAGGCTTGACAATCAAAAAATGGACAACAGCTCTATTGAAACAAAGAGAAGGGACAGAAATGAAGCTTGGATTTGGTAATGTTGAAGTGACTGCTGAAAAGAACGTAAATAATGACGAAGAAAGATTACCAGAAATCGAAGAGGTAAGCACTGATAATGATGATTTATTCTAAACAAAGATGAAAAAATAATAACACATACTGCTTTATGTATAGGTTTTGATGATCAAATACACAGATGTTGAGGAAGAAGGAAAGCAAGAAAAAGAAGAGGTATAAAATAAAAATTATTTATAATAAAAAATAAATTAGATGTATGTTATCTGCTAACGTTGATTGTATGTTTGTTAACTTATAACATAAATTAGATGTATGTTAGCTGATAACATTGATTGTATGTTTATTAACTGATAAAATTAATTAGAAGTATGTAAACTGATAACATTCATTGTATGGTAATTTGATGTATGTTATCTAATAACATTCATTACATGTATGTTAAATAATTACATTGATTGGATGTATGTTAACTAATAGGTAATTGATACATTAATTGGATGTATGTTAACTAATAACATTTATTTGATGTATGTTAACTAATAACACATTTAAAAGTCTATTAACTGATAACATTGAATGTATGTATGTTAACTAATAACATTCATTTGATGTATGTTAACTGATAACACATGTGATGTATGTTAACTAATAACATTATTTGAATGTATGGTAACATTAATTCGTAAAAATTTAAAAATGCATCTAATGTATGTTAACAAATATACAAATTTTAGCTTGTTCTATTCAAATGGTGGTATCATACAAAATCAAATGCATGTAAAAAAAACTTCATCAAAACTAAAAAAAAAATGAAATGTATGTTTGTAGCAATGTGAGAAAGAGATTGATGGAGGATATGAACATGTGGAAAAGTATCTTAAGAAAGTTAAAGAAAGTTTGATAAACTATCCAAATAACATGAAGATTGAAGAAGTTTCAAAAAAACTTCAAAGAATTATTGAAGGTATGAATTCAACATCGTCTGAGGAAAGGACTCCTTTGCATTTGATTGTAACTGAAGGAAGATGTAGTAGCTACAAAGAATATTCTGGAGTAGAATTCAATTTAGATTTTGAGAATGAAGGAATAAACAGAGTAAACACCGTGAGAGAAAATAAGGGAGAAGATGTGAATGATGAAAACGATACAAATGGAGTGGAAGGTTTGTTTGAAAAAGAGGAGATGAAAAACAATGTGAATGTGGAAATGCATAGTCATATTGTCAAAAGTTTAAACAGAAAGCAAACTGATGAGGTGAATGTTACAATGGAGGATGTTGTAGTTGAAAATTTGAGTGAAAAGGAGGAAACTGGACAGAAAGTGAATATGGAATTGGATAAGCCAAATAATGAGGAAAGTGTTGGGATTGAGGAAGATTTAAATGAAAGACTGATAGAAGAAAACAACAAGAAAAAATATGTGAATGTTGAAATGAATGCAGATGAAATGGAAGGTTTGTTTGAAAAAAATGAGTTGACAAATAAAATAAATGTGGAAATGGAGAGTCATATTGTCGAAAGTGGAAAAGAAAAGCAAACTGATAAGATGAATGTTACAATGAAGGATGTGGCAGTTGAAAATTTGAATGAAAAGGAGGAAAATGTAGAGAAAGTGAATATGGAATTGGATAAAAATGAACAAGAGATTATATTTGAAAAGACAAATAATGAGGTAAGTGTTGGAATTGAGGGAGATTTAAATTTAAATGAAAGAATGAGAGAAGGAAACAACACAAAACAAGATGTGAATAATGGAATGGATACAGATGGAGTGGAAGATTCGTTAGAAACAGAGGAGACGAAAAAGAATGTGAGTGTGGAAATGGAAAATCATGGTTGTAAGACCCGAATATTTATCTTGTATACTTGTGTACTTATGACATTCGAGAACGGGCTTCGTTGAATATTGTTATGTAATTGAAAAGGTAAAAGAATCTGAAACTGGCTACTTGCGCGCCGCGCGGGTCTGGGGCGCGCCGCGCCAAATCGCGCAGACAGCCCTCTTCTTCTTTTTAATTGTTTTAAATGAAGGGCAATTGGGTAATTTCACTTGAGGCCGGATTTGTGAGCCATATTAGCTGGTTTAGATCAGTTTTGGATGATATTCACATCCATCCATCACTCCCAACTATCTAGAGAGAGAGAGAGAGAGATTCTAGAGAGAGATTTGGGGTTTTGGAGAAGAAGGAGGCCGTTTGGATCAAAAGCTCGAGTTCTAAAGTTGTTCCTTTCGTTCCTAGCTACGTTGTGGTAGTATTGGTAAGCTCAAACTCCGAATTTCATTTATTGGATTTGTTATTCAAGTTAGGGTTTTGAGTTAGTTTGATGAAAAACCCTTTTAGATGATGAAATGGGTTTAGTGATGCTAGTAATTGGGTTTATTGTTAATTGTTGGTGGATTTTGGGTTGGTGAACTAATTGGCCATGTTTAGGACTTGAAATTGAGTTTAATCACTTAAGTTAGTGATTAAGGAAGTATTGAAACCCATTTAAGGTTAATTGGTTGACTAATTGTGACTTTGGGTCAAATTAGGGTTTGGTGGTGATTATGACCCATTTGGCGATTTAATGAGGTTTATAAACTTGAAATGGATTAAGTTGAAGTATAAAACCAAGTTAAATGTGTTTTGGTGTTAAAACTTGTAAATGGTGAGATTTTGACTTAATGGGTCAAAATTAGGGTTTAAGTGTCAAAATGGGTATGACACGTGTTTAACACTTGAGTTCGGGTTTAATTGGCGTATTAGGACCATTCTCACGTGTGTTAGTGATTATTGGTTAGTTTTGGGCACGGTTTGTGCTTGGAAGTGCATTTGGGTCGAAATTGCACTAAGTGACGAATTGGGTTGATTTGTAAATCCACTCTAAGTGTATTGTTGTAATTGTGATAATGGAATAGGTATTTTCCATTGGCGAGTTGCGGTTTACTTGGAAGCATTCTTCAAGACTTCAAGGTGAGTGATAATATCCTATGTGCATATGTATGTGTAGGATGGGTGCGGGTCGGGTGAAGTGATTCTCGGCTATAGAGCTCACTTCACATATAGATGGATTTGATAGACTTGCGTTTAGATCCAATTGGCACGGTTGTGCGTTTTGGTTGACTATCTTTGGCGAAGTACGCGTTCGCGTGTACACTATCACACGTGATTGTGATGTGGATGATATAACCCCAATGGCGAAGGGTTTTGAGTTGGAGAAGTGAATCGCGTGTAGTTCGGATTCACGATGACGCGTGTAGTTCGGTCATCTTATCAAAAATGAATCTCATGTAGTTCGGATTCATGGTGACTCGTGTAGTTCGGTCATCTTATTGAGGTAGTAATCTCGTGTGGTTTCGGATTACTAAGGCTCGTGTAGTTCGGCCAACCTCGATGTTGTGAAGATAGTAATCTCGTGTGGTTTCGGATTACTAAGGCTCGTGTAGTTCGGCCAATCTTCATTGTGGTATTTGGTTCTCGGTATTGGGTTAAGGTGTTAACCTTGTTCGTTTATATCGTTATATATTAATGTATTGTTGTGTTGTAGCTAACCCTCCGGGTGTAGCTATTTGGCGTTGTTCACATCGTCGTTGGTGAACTTATATTGTTATTGTATCTTTAGCTCGTTGCTTAGAGATCGTACGGTATGCTTAGTGTAGTGCCTTATATGGATGCCTCGGTATGCGGTATTTGTTATTTTGTGGCGTGTCCATTTTATACATATATATGTATGTAGTATATCATCATTCACTAAGCGTTAGCTTACCCTCTCGTTGTTGACTCTTTTTATAGATTGCATGCGGATGGTGGCTCGGGTAAGCGCGAGGATTAGAGGACTTGCATAGTTTGCGTAGAAGGCTTGCTTTTGGATTTATTAGGATTGGGTAGCGTATCCCCAATCGCCATGCTCGGCTTTGTTTTGTATTAAAAGTCTTATGGTCGAAAATTGTATTTTGATACTTAAAGGGTAATTTGGGTCGATGTGGGCCCCGCTTCGTAAACTAAATATTATTAATGGAACGCGCTAGTTTTTATATATTGAACATGCGGTTAAAAGCGTTTTGTCTAAATACGTCGGGAACTAGTCAAACATTTTCGCATTTAAAGACTTTCCGGACAGTCAGGTTTGGCGCGTCGCGCGGCCTATATGGCGCGCAGCGCCAGGTGGCAGTTCAGCAAAAAAAAAATTTTGTTTGTGATTTTACACGGTTTAATCGCGGGTTGGTTTGGGTTGTTACAAGTGGTATCAGAGCATGGTCTAAGGGATTTAGGTGACTTGAGATAGGTGCCTAGACTTAGACTTTTGTGTGTGCTAAATTTGTTGCGGTACTTGTAGGATTACGGGTCGAATTGGGTTTAGTTAGTGCCTTGTTTATAGGTTGACTAATGTTTATATTAGTAATGCGGATATTATTAATATATTATTGTGTTGTGGTGTAATTCTCGCGTGTGTTTATATCGCGTAGAATTTTGTTTGTGTTTGTTTATATCATCGAGCGAGGCGGTCATTGTACTAACGAGTTGATACGGCATGTGTGCGTAATAAGGACTTGCAAACCTTATTACGGGTGCAAATCGTGTCAAACAAGTGATGTACGACGAGTGTTTAGCAAGATGGACCGGTGTGGAGTGTGTGCTTTATACGTTCGTGATCTAATCGTTTTGCATTCTTTAGAATGGCGACGCGAAACGAGATCGAGACGAATGACGAGGAGTTTAATACTAGAGTTGCGGCCACCGTTGCGGAGCAAATGGGTGCGTTAGAAGAAAGAATGGAAAGGAGGTATTCCGAACTTCAAAGTAGTGGTGAAATGGAGCGTTATCTTAAGAGCTTCATGAGGACTAAACCCCCGATGTATGACAGAAAGCCGGATCCTTTGGTAAGCACAACTTGGATTTCGGACGTCGAAGGGTGTTTCCGTACTATTGATTGCCCTCCCGAGAGAAAGACGAGACTCGCTACGAGTTTGTTGCGGGGTAGGGCAAGGGATTGGTTGGATGGTAAGATTGATCTTGTCGGTGGCGAGACGTTTATGGCTTTATCGTGGGATGAATTTAAGGAGGAATTCTTCGAGGAGTTCCGGACTTCGGCCGATTTGTGGGAATTGCGTAATGAGTTGCGAAATTTGCGACAAGGATCTATGGATTTGAGTACTCTCAAGACGACCTTTATGGTGAAGGCTCGTTTTTGTCCGGAGTATTTGGGGAACGATCGTCTGTTGATGGGAGATTTCTATCGGACCTTGAATGATGACTTGAAAAGTAAAATTAGCCGGGGTCAAGCGAAATCGTTTTCGAAATTATTCGACTTGGCTAGAGGTTTCGAGTCGTATTCACGATCGAAAAAGGGTGAACCTTCAAGTGAGCGAAGGGTCGTTTCTTATGGTGCTCCGAGTAAGAGGGCTAAGGGTCCAAGTGTGAGCACGGGTGGTACGCGAACGGGTATGTCGGATTCTAGTGCGGCTAGATGTTACAATTGTGGCGTGAGGGGTCACAAGTCTTGGGAATGTTCGGTACCAAAGGGTGATGGTATGGTGTGCTTCAATTGCCAAAAAGAAGGACATCGTAAGTCGGAATGTCCCAAGTTAGCGGGGACGGGTGCGGCCAGGAGACGTTAAGGTACGTTTAATTTTGATAAATATGTCTTTTGATTATTTATTAAATGCCGTTTGAGTTTGAGTTGCGTGCCTTTGTTGTGCATGTTATGCTATGGGTGACGTTCCTAATGGAAGTACCCTATGTTGATGATTGATTGACGGGCGAAGGGCGTAAGACTTGGTGCAACCAAGCATTCCTTAGTATTTGGGAAACGTTTCTACCAAGCCACGGAAATGGTTTTGGTGTTTGGTTGTTAAGCGCGTGTTCGCTTTTATGTTGAAGTGACGAATCATGAGGTTCGTCGGTTGGTTGGAACCCTTGAGATCGAGTGTTTTAAATCTCGATGTGTGTTGGTAATGGAGTCCTTATGACGCGACATTAGGTGCCTCTTTTATACCTACTAGCGTGGTGTTCGACTCCGATTGTGTTGTGGTACACTTTTCGTACAAAGTGTTTAAGGGTTGGTTAAAATCCTTCGTGTGCTCAAGGTTGGAGTAAGATGTGGTAATAGGTCGTGTGAGCCCAATTGTTGGTAAAGTCTACCTGTGGTAGCATTGTGCGGTTGTACGAGTTATGGATATGGAACGTGGTTCTAAGTGGGGGAGTTACACTCCCGCACGAGGAAGTTTTAGTGTGAGATTTCGGATGATGCTTTTGGTAGATCCGAAAAATGTTGTCGAGACCTGGTTTGGTCGATTTGTGGTAGAGTACAATTTCGGATAAATTGTACTTATGGTTTAGATTTGAATCATCACCGAGGTGGTAACGTGGTAAATCTCGTTGAGAGATAATGGACGTGTTTGGCGAGCAAGGTGAAATCCTCCGGTTAAGGGAGGTGTGTGTCGGGTTCTCTTGTGGAGAATTATTGTTTGGTACCAATGTTTGGTATAGGTGGTTCTTGCTCGATTATGGTATGGTTGTTTGATGAAGCATGATCTTTAGGGTCCGCTGACTTCATCATGGGAATACGTGATTGGTGGAGCATGACTTTCGGGGTCCGCTGACTTCATCATGAGCGTGGTGTTATATCGGTGAAGCATGATCTTCGGGTCCGCTGACTTCATCCGGTGTTGTGATTGGTGGAGCATGACCTTCGGGGTCCGCTGACTTCATCATGAGCGTGATGTTATATCGGTGAAGCATGATCTTCGGGTCCGCTGACTTCATCCGGTGTTGTGATTGGTGGAGCATGACCTTCGGGGTCCGCTGACTTCATCAAGGGAGTAGTGTTATGTCGGTATGGTGTAACACTATCGGGAAATGCGAGTACCGGTGGGAAATGCGAGTACCATTCCTGTGTTGAGATTGTGGATCGCGTTTGTTTTCGGATTCACGATGACGCGTGTAGTTCGGTCATCTTATTGGAATGAATCTAGTGTAGTTCGGATTCATGGTGACTCGTGTAGTTCGGTCATCTTATTGAGGTAGTAATCTCGTGTGGTTTCGGATTACTAAGGCTCGTGTAGTTCGGCCAACCTCGATGTTGTGGAAGTGAATCTCATGTAGTTCGGATTCACAAATGACTCGTGTGGTTTCGGTCATTGTATTGAGGAGTGAGTCTCGTGTAGTTCGGATTCACAATTGACTCGTGTAGTTCGGTCATTCCTCCGGGATAGTGACTCTTGTGTAGTTCGGATTCACTATGGCGCGTGTAGTTCGGCCATTCTCGATTGTTGTTGTGGTGAAGGTAGTGAGTCGCGTGTAGTTCGGATTCACTAGGGCGCGTGTGTTTTCGGCCAGCCTTCGTGTCGTGTGATCTATTGGTTGTTTGATACAAAAATGGTAGGGTCGTAAGGACCATGTTGCGGAAACTATCGGTCATTTTATACGTCGATGGTGGGGTCGTGAGGACCATGTTGTGGGATTAGTGAGGCGATAGCCGTGTTTCGCTCACATGTTTGCTACGGGTGTGACGATGGTTGATTTCGTACACCTTGGGTTTTGCGTTTCCATAGTCGTTTTGGGCGCTATCGGTTCTAGCCGTTGGATTATGATGTTACGGTAGTTGTGTATTGGTCGTATGGCGCACTACAAGGGATGTTTAGTGATTGGTGTAATCCGTAAGGGTTCATTTGGTTCGGTCTTCATCGTTTCGGGTTGTTGACCTTAGGTCGATATTTGGTTGTTTTTAGCATTGTACTTAGAAAGGGTACACTATAGGGTTGATATCTCGGTTCGAGATTGATTGAGTTTCCCGATGTGAGGGATTGAACATGGTTTTAGTGCTCGGATTGTGATTTGTTAAATCGCGTGTGACGATTTTGGTTGTTAGAGGTGATTCATTGGGAAGAGTTGCCTAGGAAAGTCGGATTGGGACGTATGTTTGAGGACCGTGGAGTGTGGTCCGTTTGGTTAAGTGACGAGGATCACGAGGACGTGATCGAGTTTAAGTGGGGGAGAGTTGTAAGACCCGAATATTTATCTTGTATACTTGTGTACTTATGACATTCGAGAACGGGCTTCGTTGAATATTGTTATGTAATTGAAAAGGTAAAAGAATCTGAAACTGGCTACTTGTGCGCCGCGCGGGTCTGGGGCGCGCCGCGCCAAATCGCGCAGACAGCCCTCTTCTTCTTTTCAATTGTTTTAAATGAAGGGCAATTGGGTAATTTCACTTGGGGCCAGATTTGTGAGCCATATTAGCTGGTTTGGATCAGTTTTGGATGATATTCACATCCATCCATCACTCCCAACTATCTAGAGAGAGAGAGAGAGATTCTAGAGAGAGATTTGGGGTTTTGGAGAAGAAGGAGGCCGTTTGGATCAAAAGCTCGAGTTCTAAAGTTGTTCCTTTCGTTCCTAGCTATGTTGTGGTAGTATTGGTAAGCTCAAACTCCGAATTTCATTTATTGGATTTGTTATTCAAGTTAGGGTTTTGAGTTAGTTTGATGAAAAACCCTTTTAGATGATGAAATGGGTTTAGTGATGCTAGTAATTGGGTTTATTGTTAATTGTTGGTGGATTTTGGGTTGGTGAACTAATTGGCCATGTTTAGGACTTGAAATTGAGTTTAATCACTTAAGTTAGTGATTAAGGAAGTATTGAAACCCATTTAAGGTTAATTGGTTGACTAATTGTGACTTTGGGTCAAATTAGGGTTTGGTGGTGATTATGACCCATTTGGCGATTTAATGAGGTTTATAAACTTGAAATGGATTAAGTTGAAGTATAAAACCAAGTTAAATGTGTTTTGGTGTTAAAACTTGTAAATGGTGAGATTTTGACTTAATGGGTCAAAATTAGGGTTTAAGTGTCAAAATGGGTATGACACGTGTTTAACACTTGAGTTCGGGTTTAATTAGCGTATTAGGACCATTCTCACTTGTGTTAGTGATTATTGGTTAGTTTTGGGCACGGTTTGTGCTTGGAAGTGCATTTGGGTCGAAATTGCACTAAGTGACGAATTGGGTTGATTTGTAAATCCACTCTAAGTGTATTGTTGTAATTGTGATAATGGAATAGGTATTTTCCATTGGCGAGTTGCGGTTTACTTGGAAGCATTCTTCAAGACTTCAAGGTGAGTGATAATATCCTATGTGCATATGTATGTGTAGGATGGGTGCGGGTCGGGTGAAGTGATTCTTGGCTATAGAGCTCACTTCACATATAGATGGATTTGATAGACTTGCGTTTAGATCCAATTGGCACGGTTGTGCGTTTTGGTTGACTATCTTTGGCGAAGTACGCGTTCGCGTGTACACTATCACACGTGATTGTGATGTGGATGATATAACCCCAATGGCGAAGGGTTTTGAGTTGGAGAAGTGAATCGCGTGTAGTTCGGATTCACGATGACGCGTGTAGTTCGGTCATCTTATCAAAAATGAATCTCGTGTAGTTCGGATTCATGGTGACTCGTGTAGTTCGGTCATCTTATTGAGGTAGTAATCTCGTGTGGTTTCGGATTACTAAGGCTCGTGTAGTTCGGCCAACCTCGATGTTGTGAAGATAGTAATCTCGTGTGGTTTCGGATTACTAAGGCTCGTGTAGTTCGGCCAATCTTCATTGTGGTATTTGGTTCTCGGTATTGGGTTAAGGTGTTAACCTTGTTCGTTTATATTGTTATATATTAATGTATTGTTGTGTTGTAGCTAACCCTCCGGGTGTAGCTATTTGGCGTTGTTCACATCGTCGTTGGTGAACTTATATTGTTATTGTATCTTTAGCTCGTTGCTTAGAGATCGTACGGTATGCTTAGTGTAGTGCCTTATATGGATGCCTCGGTATGCGGTATTTGTTATTTTGTGGCGTGTCCATTTTATACATATATATGTATGTAGTATATCATCATTCACTAAGCGTTAGCTTACCCTCTCGTTGTTGACTCTTTTTATAGATTGCATGCGGATGGTGGCTCGGGTAAGCGCGAGGATTAGAGGACTTGCATAGTTTGCGTAGAAGGCTTGCTTTTGGATTTATTAGGATTGGGTAGCGTATCCCCAATCGCCATGCTCGGCTTTGTTTTGTATTAAAAGTCTTATGGTCGAAAATTGTATTTTGATACTTAAAGAGTAATTTGGGTCGATGTGGGCCCCGCTTCGTAAACTAAATATTATTAATGGAACGCGCTAGTTTTTATATATTGAACATGCGGTTAAAAGCGTTATGTCTAAATACGTCGGGAACTAGTCAAACATTTTCGCATTTAAAGACTTTCCGGACAGTCAGGTTTGGCGCGTCGCGCGGCCTATATGGCGCGCCGCGCCAGGTGGTAGTTCAGCAAATTTTTTTTTCTTTGTTTGTGATTTTACACGGTTTAATCGCGGGTTGGTTTGGGTTGTTACAATGGTGTGGGTGCTGGAACGGATAATGATAAAATGCAAGATAAAAGTTATGATGAAGAAGAAGCAGCACAAGAAGAAGTGATGGAAAATCTTTCCAAAGAGTCAACCAGTATAATAGAGAAAGAAGAATATTTGGTTGAAAAAAATCAGAAAGAAAGAAGTGTGAATGTGGAAATGGAGACAGAAATTATAAAAGATTTTAATGAAAAAATACAAACAACAGTTGAACAGCAGCATACTGTAATAGGTGTGAATGTGCTATTGAATAGTAAAGTAGTGGACAGTTTGTTTAAAAAAAGAAACGGTGATGAAGAAAAAACAGCAACAAAAAAAGAAATACCAAATGTTTCAGGAGAGTCAATAGACATGATTGGAATGGAGACTGAGAAAGAAAAAAATTTGGTTGAAAAGGCTGAGAAAGAAAAAAGTGTGAATGTTGAAACTGAGGCTCAAATGGTTGAAGATTGTAATGATAAAACAATTGATGATGATGAAGAAAATACAAACGAAGTGGTTGCAAATATTTTGGGAGATCTGAAGAATGATAGTTTATTTCCAGGTGCAATAGATACAAAAATAAGTAGAGCAGGGGAAAAATTTGGAGAAGAAGGAGTTGTCAAAGAAGGGAAAAGAGAAGATGAAGAAAATAAAGGAGAAGAAAGAGAAAAAAGAACAATACGATTACCAGCTGTTTACAGATCACCTTTTAATAAAAAAGAGGTTGAAATCACAAAAAAAAGTTGAGAGGGGAATGTTAACTATTGCAAGATACTTCATGAGCTTTGGAGAAAAAGAAGGGTAATTTGATGAATAATTCATATCATATTTATCATATTTATTTATTTATTATTAGACAACAAATATCGTATTATAATATATTATATACAATTTACAGGTCGTGTGTTTACTATAACAATAATGACGAGATAATAACAGACGAAGCAATGGCAACCTTAATGCACCGAGTGTACGTGGAATCAAGTGTGATAGACGTATGGGCAGGAATTCTAAACAGGCAAGAGATACATGCTGGAACAAACACCAAAAAATGATTGTTCATGCCAACATGTATAGTGGTAAGAAAAATTAATAAATTGAACATATAGATAAAAAATTTATTGATGAAAAGAAAACTGAATGCTATCTAACATAATTATGAAAAAAAAAATATAGGCATCCGCTTATCTGAAACATGACAGAATACTCGATATACATAAAGATGATTTCAACACAAATGTGGAGGATTATCTGAAGGGAAGAAATTTGAATGAGGATATGAGAGGATATGATCTGGTAAAAAATGAAACAAGTACATTATATGTTATCCTCATACGAGTGCTACTTATTTTTATTATAAAAACATACTGAAATGATAAATTGCAGGTAATATTCCCGGTATGCAAATCAAATCACTTTTACCTGTTGTGCTTCAATCTTAACACTGGTGTTCTGGAGATTATCAACAATTCAGCAAAAAAAGAAAAATTGAAGACAAAGTATGGAAATGTTCCAAAAAGATTTGTAAGTACTATTTATGTAAGTACATATTGAAAAATCTATATAACTAATACGTCAATGTTAACTTAGGAGACCTCGTTGAAAGGATATCTAAAAAAGAAAGGTAACAAGGAAGCAGCTGAAAAGATTGGATCAGGTACAACAGAGCTACAAATGGCCTGGAGAACAAATGACAATAAAATTGACTATGAGGTTTTCTTAATGCGACACATGGAAACATACAAAGGTGAATATCCATGGAACAGTGAGCTACCAACAGACGAGGAAATGCAGATTAAGTGTTTAAATGAACTGCGAGTAAGGTATGGAGTGAAGATATTGAGCGATGAAGAAAATATAAATTGGCCTGAGTTGGATGAAAGAATAAAAGAGTATGAAAAAAATCATGATGAAAAAACAAAGATGAAGAAGTTAAAAGAAGGGAGAGACAAGACCTTAAAAATGAAAATTTGACTGTTTTAGGAAGGAATGAATTGATGTAAGAGGAACCAATGTTTTATTATTCATATAATCTGAAACAACTAGTATGAATGTATGTAAATGTACCTGATGCATGAAATAAGAAGTATAAAAACATACGTGATGTATGAAAGTTGGAAGTGTTATATAAAAAATTGTTTGATAGATAAACGATAACCAAAAACGATAATTATTGATTAACAAAAACATTAAGTTAAGATACATATGATGTAAGATACATATAAAAAAAATACAATGCATGTAATGTATGTTAATATTTTAAAAATCATTACTCTGTATTAGTTACTCCGTAAAAAATATATTAAGATACATATGATGTTTATTAATGTAAATTGCACGTGACAAAATGGGTTTTTACACACAAAAATGTATATATATATTTAAATGCATGTGATGTATGTTATTGTACGTTAAATATATACAAAAACATTCATATAAAAATCTAAAGATAAAAGTATATATATTACAACATTTCACTAATAAATCAAAAAAAAAAAAAAAAAAAAACTTAAAAAAAAAGGAATGTTACTATGTATTAAACTGAATGATATAAAAAATATTTAGAATTATTGATAAAACTCAAAGTCTAAGTAAAAAACAAATAGTTCTTTAATCAGCAACATATTAAACTCGCATAACATGTACGTTAAAAAAAATGTGCTTAATCATCATACTCTTCGACTTTGTCTGAATAAACATCTTCGAGATCACCCTCGGAATCAATGTCTGCAGTGCAAGTACGAACATTATGACCAAGCTCATTACAACGATGGCACTTTCTCCTATTTACAGACGACTTACTGGCAGCCACTTCTCGAGCACTTTTATACCTTTTACTGATGCGTTGACCTTTGTTTGGAACGACAACTGGAGCACGAACCTTTACATTACTTGGCTTTGAAAATCCCAAAACATTCTCAATTTGTTGAACCTTTGTAATTGAAGAATGTTGGTCAGGGATGGAATGTGCAAATTCTTTAACAAAACCATCAAACTTATCACTAAAAAGCTGGAGTATTTCTTTGTCATTCTTACAATTAGAAACAACTCTCCTAAAGGTATTAAAAAGATGTTTGGTAATCATGTAGGCATCAGAATGATAATTAACACCAGCAAAAATAACATTCAAAGATTCAGATGCATCTTTAGTCCACCTCCTCAAGATTTGTTGTTTAGGAATTTGAAAAATGTCATTAATTTCATAAACAAGAAATATGTGACGACAGAAACGACCTTCACGGTTGAACAACAGACACGAACAATGTGCTTCACCAGATACAGAATGAAGAGAAATCTGAGGGAATATATATATATATGTATATATATATATATATATATATATATATATATATATATATATATATATATATATATATATATATATATATATATATATATATATATATATATATATATATATATATATATATATATAAACAAAAGCAAAAAGTAACATAAATAAACAGAAACAAACAGAAAAAAAAAATGAAACAACTAACCTTGTAAATCATTTTCTTACGAGGAGGAATGAACTTTTCCTGAACTTCAATAATCTTTTTAAGTTCATCATCACCATCAGCAACACAACTTATTTGAGAACACATTTCATCAGATTGAAAAATTTCATCTTGAACTAACAAAAAAAAGGTGGGAGTGTACACGTCTCTTGCATGAAGCTCAATCGACTTAACAGTTCTACACTTAATAGATCTGCTTTCCATTTGAGAATCTATCAATCTGGTATTATGACGCTGCTTATCCATGGCAGCATCAAATCTAGAAAAGAAATCAACTAAATTTAAATGCTTATTTTTGCATTTAGAGAAAAACGAATTCTCACTTTCAGATAATGAGGATGTTCGCATTAAGCCATTCATTGGTACATCTCTAAAAAAGCAAGGAATCCACAAATCCTTGATTGCATACATATCATCAAACCACTTTGCACCATCTAACTCAAAATCTTCAATTAACGACTTCCAATGTCTTTCAAAAGATGATACAGACATTTCTTTGTTCCAAAATATGTAATTCATACGTTTGCGGAAAACTTTATTATTATACAAAACATAACCAACCTGAAAAACACGTGTAACAAAACAAAAAATATTAAGATACATATTAAGATACATCATATGCATATTAAGAAAAACAAAAAATAACTTAGTATTGAGAAAATAAATAGATATTAAAATACAACACATGAATGATAACAATAAAATGAATAAAAAGTTACCATTTCATTTAAGAAAATATAAAAAACAGGAGATGAATGATAAGAAAAAATAAAATAAAATAAATATACATAAAAAGTTACATGTTCTTTAAAATAAAAGTTACCTTATCCTTTAACTTCTGACTGATGTGCCACATACATAATATGTGTTTGGTAGTTTTGAACTTCTCAGCCACCGCTTCCAACACTGCAGGGTCTTGATCAGTAGTAACCAAACCAGGTTCATTAGAAAAAGTTTTTAGAAAACAGTCAATAAACCATTTGTACGAATCAATAGTTTCACGCGATAGCAATGCAGCACCAAAAATAACAAGCTTCTTGTGATTATCAATACCAGTGATAGGAACAAATCTCATATTGTACCTGAAAAAAAGAAAAAAAAAACAATACAAAAAACAACATTAAGAGCTAACATACAACTAATGAATGTTAAACAAAAACAAGTTCACATAAAAACCAAAAAACAAAAACAAAACAAAACAAAACAAAAAAATAAAAATAAAAAAATACCTATTGGTACCATATGTTGCATCAAATGACACAATGTCACCAAATTCTTTGTAATTCATTTTAGACAACTGATCAGCCCAAAAAACACCAGTTAAACAACCTTCTTCATCACATCTATACTCGCAAGTAAAATCAGGTAAAACCTCCTTCTTCCTAAGCAGATTTTCAATGACAATGTGAGCATCAGTTTCACCAATATGCCTTAGCAAATCACGCCTAAAATTTTTGTAATCTACATTAGTAGGACCAACCATATCATAACCACCACTAATATCACAGTTAATATGATGAGCAAGCATAGGGCCAATATTAGACTTCGAAGCAAGATCCTGAACAAAGTTCATATCAAAATACTGCATCTTTCTCTTCTTGTTCAGCGAATTCTTATTAGCTTCAGAAACAAGCTTATGATTGTGCCCCTCAAAAAACCTGAAAATGAATATCTTACCATTTTCATATTTACACCTTAGACTAGCCTCACAACCACACTTAATTGTTGAAGACTTACGGTTAGCAAATTTAGGAGCTTTATTGGAAGAATGTTCATCATTAACCTGATTATCAACAACTTCTTTACCTTTCCTAGATTGGCGTTTCGATTTATTGTTCACAGCCTCCGCATGATTAGAAATAACACTTGAATTCCTTTTCGATATATCAACATGATTAGAAACAACACAAGGTTCATTAACAAGAGTATCGACAGCTAATCTTTTAGGAACACCCGACCTAATACACCTGAACACAACGTAATTGATAGTACCATCAGCTAACCTGCTAAATGAAGCTTTCTTGACATCAAATCCAGCAAATTCAGCATAACTCTCATAAAAACGCAAGCAATGATCATAAGAAGGATAAACAGAATCAACAACAGGCTTTAATGCATCAGGAACTACTGGAAACCATAACCTAGAACCATTTAGAGTTCGATGCTCAACTGAACTCAGTATATGATTACATTCATTAATAAAAGGGGAAGCATTCAGAACATCTGTAAAAGAAAAAAAACGTAAGTAAGAACAATAAAAAATATTAACATACATGTGATGTATCATAATAAGTAACGCGAGAACATGAAAAAAGTAAACAAAAGTTTTGGATCGAAAAGTAAAATGCATCTGATGTATGATAAGATCTAAGAAAGATAACATAAATTATGAATACGAATTAAACAAATAACACACATATGACGTATGTTAATATAATGATAAAAACAGTATTATATTACAGTAAAATGCATCTTATGTATGATAATATCTAATGATAAATCAAAATAATGTATAGGTATTAAACAAATAACATACATATGACGTATGTTAATATAATGTTAAAAATAGTAAAATGCAACTGATGTATAATAATAACTAAAAGAAAATTAAATATTGTATAGGTATTAAACGATAACATACATATGATGTATGTTTATATATTGGTGAAAACAGCATTGTATTACAGTACAATGCATCTGATGTATGATAACATGTAAAGACAAAACACATATTGTATAAGTATTAAACAATAACATACATACAATGTATGATAATATATTGATGAAAACATTATTGGATTCTATAAAATTGAGAATAAAACAGAAACATACATTGAATGAATGATAGTATAAAAAGTAAAATAAAACAGTAACAGATGAAAATTAAATAATTATAAAACTTACCAGATGAATCACCGATATCGATTCCAGAAACATTAGGAGATACAGGATGATTAATACTCATCGAAGAAACTGAATCAACTGCAGAATAATTGGATGAGGAAGCCATTGAATGAATTGAGGTAGACGACGCAGAATGAACTATAAAACGATCGATTGAAGATCAATAAATTGAAGGATGACGACGATGAAACAATGATTTCAATATGAAGGAAGAGAACGACGAATAATGAATCCAAAAAAAAAAAACAACTGAAAATTGAATTAACGGATCAGTAATTTAAAAAATAATAAAACGAAAAAGAAAAATAAAAATATAAAAAGGAAAAAACAGAAATACCCTTACCTCTGTAAATTACCTTGAACGAAAAATAAAATAAGGGAAGAAGGAAGAACGGCGGCGATGAGGGAAGGATAACAAGATCGACGACGTAGAGCTGCTTATCGCCGGACATACAGCTTAGCGCTGGTTCGATATATATATATATATATATATATATATATATATATATATATATATATATATATATATATATATATATATATATATATATATATATATATATATATATATATATATATATATATATATATATATATTATACGTATTCAAAAAAATTAACATTTATAGCGGTCTTTTTAAGTTTCGAACAGGGCTTCCAAAATTAACGAGACGACCATGATGTTATACATGAATGTAGAAGAAACCGGTTAATATGCATCTAACAAAAAATGTTCTAACAACTCTAATTTTGTAGACCCTCCTTTTTTTGTTATAACAACTAGCTCGTAAGTTCTGTGGCCTAAAACGTTCTCATCCTTATATATATATAGTGGTAGTATCAAGAGAGAAGTAACCAATCGGGGGAAGCAAAGTTCTTTTTTTTTTTCATTTTTTTAAAAAACTTTGTTCATGAACATTATAGATTGGATGAAAATATGAACATTTAATGAAGACACTTTGTGATAAATGTTTTTATTTTGGCGGAAAAACGCTCGAAGAAGTAATATATATCAATTATCGTGTTTTTCGAGCGTATGTTGAGGTTTTAGATATTAGGGTTTAGATATTAGGGTTTATAGGGTTTAGATATTAGGGTTTAGAAATTTAGGGTTTAGGGTTTAGATTTAGGATTTAGATTGAGTTTTTAACACGAACGGTTTAGAGTTTAGGGTTTAGGGTTTAGGGTTTGGTGTTTTGGGTTTATTCCATAAACCCAAAACACCAAACCCTAAACCCTAAACTCTAAATCGGGCTAAATTTTATTTCACAAAACATGGAAAAAAAACGTTAACATTCTTCAAAAACAATATTATTTTGAATGTTATTTTTGTCGATCGTTTTCCCGCCAAAATAATAACATTCATCACGAAGTGTCTTTTTTAAATGTTCATATTTTCGTGTGATCTTGATGTCTGAAAAAAAAATCCAAAAAATGAAAGAAAAAAAAAATTTGCTTCCTCCCACTTCCCCTCGATTATATATATATATATATATATATATATATATATATATATATATATATATATATATATATATATATATATATATATATATATATAGAGAGAGAGAGAGAGAGAGAGATATTTTTTCAAGAGGGAAGCACTTTTTTGGGGGGAAGTAATTTTTTTTCGTTTTTTGAAAAAACTTTGTTCACGAACATTATAGATTAGATGAAAATATGAACATTTAAAAAAGACACTTTGTGATGAATGTCATTATTTTGGAGGAAAAACGCTCGAAGAAAAAAATAAAAACATTCAATGCGTTAAATGTTTTGCTGCTGAGTTTTTTTAAGGGGTTAGAAATTAAGGTTTAGAAATTAGAGTTTAGAAATTAGGGGGTTATAAATTATGGTTTAGCTATTAGGGTTTAGAAATTAGGGTTTAGGATTTAGAAATTAGGGTTTAGATTAAATATTTTAACACGAACGGTTTAGAGTTTAGGGTTTAGGGTTTAGGGTTTAGGGTTTAGAGTTTTGGGTTGAGGGTTTGCGGAGTAAACCCGAAAACCCAAAACTCAAAACCCTAAACCCTAAACCCTAAACTCTAAATCGGGCTAAATTCGAAAAAAAAAACACTTCACACAAGATGAAAACAAAACGATGCAAATAAACTCAGCAGCAAAACATTCAATGCATTGAATGTTTTAATTTTTTTATTCGATCGTTTTAACGCCAAAATAATGACATTCATCATAATGTGTCTTTTTTAAATGTTCATATTTTCATCTAATCTATAATGTTCGTGAACAAAGTTTTTTCAAAAAACGAAAAAAAAAAAAAATAATTTGCTTCCTCCTTCTCCAAAAAAGTGATTCCCTCTTGATTATGACCCTATATATATATATATATATAGGGGCAGGATCAATGGGGAAGTAACCAATCGGGGGGAAGCGGGGGGAAGCAAAAAAAAAAAAAATTTCGCTTTTTTTTTCGTTTTTTTTCCGGCATCAAGATCACACGAAAATTTGAACATTTAGAAGAGACACTTCATGATGAATGTTATTATTTAGGCGGGAAAACGATCGAAAAAATAACATTCAAGATAATATTGTTCGTGAAGAATATGAACATTTTTTTTCACGTTTTGTGAAGTAAAATTTAGCCCGATTTAGAGTTTAGAGTTTAGGGTTTAGGGTTTAGGGTTTGGTGTTTTGGGTTTATTCCATAAACCCAAAACACCAAACCCTAAACCCTAAACTCTAAACCGTTCGTGTTAAAAACTCAATATAAATCCTAAATCTAAACCCTAAATCTAAACCCTAAACCCTAAATTTCTAAACCCTAATATCTAAACCCTATAAACCCTAATATCTAAACCCTAATATCTAAACCCCAATAGCTAAAACCTCAAAATTATATATTACTTCTTCGAGCGTTTTCCCGCCAAAATAAAAACATTTATCACAAAGTGTCTCTACTAAATGTTCATATTTTCATCTCATCTATAATGTTCGTGAACAAAGTTTTATCAAAAAACGAAAAAAAAAAAAAAAGTTTTTGCTTCCCCCGCTTCCCCCCGAATGGTTACTTCCCTCTTGATCCTACCACTATATATATATATATATATATATATATATATATATATATATATATATATATATATATATATATATATATATATATATATATTAGTCATTAAATATACTCCGTATGTGTGTTTAAATCAAGGTCTATAGTTAAAAACTGTATGACATTATGTAACAATTATGCAATAGATGGAGAATTTATTAATATCGTGACTGCATTGCATGTGCAGGAGATCGAGACCTGCTAACAAACATTAAATTCCTCCAATCAAAATCATTCTTCTATCTGGGCCTAATTTTTTGAGTTTGCAAGTGTATACCGACCGACAGCTATTCAATTTTTTTATACGTACGTAGGTACGTGGAGAATGACGGTTCTGCGATCAATGTTTTATAAGTGGGCGGTAATTTGTAAACAAATTATAAAGAATGGCTCTCTTTAAAAAGACCCTATTAATTAAAAAATTATGCGTCCTATCTTTTAATTAGTGTTGTCATATACAACTTAAGTGATAGTTTATACAAAAAAAAAAAAAAAAAATTCACAATAGTGAGGTCTAAAGACTTTTACACGGCTACTCCTAATGCCTTGGACTCGCAAGTGGGTATGGATGCACTACTACTAAAAAAAAAAAAGGGATTGCAAACCGGTTTTAAGAGCTTTCCAAACCGGTTTTAAAACCGGTTTCTATGGGTAGAGGTTTAGAAAGTGGAGACCGGTTTTAAAACCGGTTCAGAAATTAGACAATAGAAACCGGTTTTATTATAGAAACCTGTCTGGATTCTCAATTTTTTTTAAAAAAAATTGAGACCGCTAATCTTCATCTTCATGTTAGCTAATTAATCTTCATCTTAATAATCTTCATCTTAGCTAATCTTCATCCATTCAGTAATCAATCTTCTTCCTTTCGCTAATCGATCTTCATCTTCATCCTTTAAGTCGCTAATACAAAGAACACACAGATACTCATGTCTGGACTTTAAAACAAATAAAAATACACGAATCGAAAACAAATAAGCAAAATAAAACAAATAGACTTTGGGAATCGAACCTTTTTACACGAATCGAACGTGTTTATGAATCGAATCGAACCTGTTTACAAAGAATCAAAATAAAACAACGATGGCTAATAAAAATCGTTTACGATGGCTAATAAAAATCAAATCGAATCGAACCTGTTTAAGACGATGAACTTGAAAGAATTAATCGAACCTGTTTACGGCTTTATTTAACTCAATTGAGAGAATGGAATACGGAGGTTTCAACCCTTTTCAAGATAAGAATAAGAATAGATATGGAATGGAAAACAGGTGGCAATTAATTGGGTTAAGTTTCAACTTTTTCATATCCCTGCGTTTAAAAAAATTAAGTATGGAGACCGGTTTATCCAAAAAAAAAAAAAAAAAAAAGGTTTCGAAAGTCGGAACCGGTTTTTATGAAAAACCGGTTTGGAAAATATACTTTTGGAACTGATTTTTGGTAAAAACCGGTCTACTATTTCCGTGTTAAAAAAAACCGGTCTCGTTTACCTTTTGAAACCGGTTTTTTATTTTGGATTTAAAAAAGGGGTTTGGAAAAGGGGTTTGCATTCTCAAATTTGTAGTAGTGGATGACAAAATTAATTAAGTTATCCGTCATGTGACTTGCGTGTGAGCTCATGTTATTTAGGTTGTTTTGTGTTCGTTTGAGCTAGAAAGTTAGTTTATTCTTTAGTTTGTTGTTTCGGGCTTCATTTTCTATTGAAAGTATTCCACTTTTGTTTTTATAAAAGTAATTTTCACAAAAAGAATATTATGTGACTTGCATGTGTGTCTATTTAACGATGTAGAATAATGAAATTTCAGTAGAAGGATCAACGTTGTACAATTTATAGAATGTGAGGGAAAATTGGTGTAATTTCTATGTCGTTGCTTGGAAACTATTCGCGAGATGAGTACATACGTAAGTTAATGGGGTCGTATGCTTTCATTTGTATTCGTGCGAATATTGGCATATAACTTTCACGGATGAGTCTACAATGCGGTAGAATTGGCTAAGACTAATAAACTAGCTAAGGCTAGTGGTGGTGTGTAGGTGGTTAAATACCTTGTGCATCTACCACGCTGGTAGTTGACTACAGATATGTTAGTTATGCAATAGCAAGTATTATCTTGTATACGTAGTATATACGTGTCTAGACATTGTTAATGGTAGAATGTTTATTTATCTTTCTCATTTAATTAAAAGTAAAATCATTACTCCTCGTGTTTTACACAAAAGTACATTTTTTGAATTATTTCTTAATTTGTGTGTGTCATCCTTACGTATGGGTCATTGGGTCATGCTAATCTTCTTTGTATCGGTTCAATTATATCGGATGTCCCAGAAGAACTTACATAAAATTATATTGATCGTCTTTTTTCTGAAACAAGTACACACACTTATCTAGCAACCTGCAAACACACATATAGCTTATTTTAACTCACTATTCATTCTCCTTTACTTCGAAATCAAAAAGTGTGTTGTTGCACACTTAGTGACCCATAATACTACCCATGTAGACACTACATGAGACATTGACAACACACATACATTTAGTGATAAATTATATACACCACAACATCATACAACTTTAAACACTAATAACACATTTTCTTTCAAAATATCAACTTTAAATCTCAATCTAGTAAAAGAATCATCTTTTACTCATGTGTGATTACTCAACTCAGATATGGAAGAAAGTTAAATCTAAGCTGATGTTTACTAGTTCGACTTATGACATTCATGTTATTATTGAAAAACTGGTTGCATATCCGTGTACCAACAATATATGGAATGTTATAAACAGAATTGTACTTGCAACCATTGTCTATTTCATATGGCAAGAAAGAAATAGTTGGTTATTCAAGAATAAAAAAGGTCTACTGAGGAATTATGTAAACCAATGGAGATCGTGTCAAGAACAAGATGTTGACTTTAAAAGTCAAAGAATCTGATGCGGTCAAAAAAGCTGATGTGTTATGGGATCTAATGTCATTAATAAGAAATTTGCTAGTGCTTGAGTTGTTTGTTCGTTTTAGCCCTAACGTGTCATAAAAGATGGAACATCTTCGGCTATTTCGATTGTGTTCACTGAACAGCTTCGGCTATTTCGATTGTGTTCACTTGTTGTCTTTATTGGCTGAAATAATGTTTAGCGCGTAAAGCATGATTTTTTTTGTTGGAGTAAATGGTATATCCTGCTCCTTTTATTGTGTTCTGATTAATATATATTCTCCTTAAAAATAACTATATCATCTTATTCAGTCAATATTTATAACAATCATGACATCTAAACTTGAAGATTAAGACTTCAAGACCAAAATTCAGTTTTCAAGCTTTAAACGTCATAAACTTCACTTACTACCTTAAAACACCACCTACTAACCATAATCCACCCAAAATCGCCATTAATTAAACAAACCTTAGATTACATAACAAAATAAAATTAGGAGTTTCTTACACAAATGTGAACGGAGAAGAAGATGATGTTCTATAGTTAAAGACAAGCCTCCTTCTTGCTTATTAGAACTCCAATTTGAGATGGTACACCATGAATTGATCAATTTCTCAAACCCTAGACTCCTTTCTTTTTCCTTCAAGTTAGTCATGGCTAGGGATGGAAATGGATGTCCGATCAATCGAATTTTCATCCGAATCGATCCATTTAAGTGGGTATGGATAATATAAATAGATATTAAAAGGTATGGATATGGATATGGATGATGTAAAAAAAATGGATTGTGTATGGATGATAATTTATCATCTACAGGTATATCCATTACCATCTAAAATACATATATACATATAAATATATACATATTTACTAAAATATATGCATATACATTTACATTTACATATATATTATAAAACTATTAAAATGTTTTAACATATGGACTGCAAAGTAACATACATACATATTTTGCATGTTATAAATTATTATACTATTACACGTATTATTAGTCAACACACACACACACACACACACACACACACACACACACACACACACACACACACACACACACACACACACATATATATATATATATATATATATATATATATATATATATATATATATATATATATATATATATATATATATATATATATATATATCCTTATTCGTTATACATATATATTATAAATTATTAAACTATTGAATATAACATTAGTTAAAACAAACTTATTTTCCTTAATTGACGGGGACCGTCACACATTTTCGTGTATAAATTTTGTTAATATCCTTATATTTATATTGGTTAAACATACTTTGATGAATCATTTCATAATATGAATATCTAAAGAAAAATTAAACATTCAACGAATACATGTTAATTCGTATCGTTTAATGGAGATGGTTGGACGAATAATATTGAAATGAGGATGTATGTGGATATGGTCTTAAAATTTTAAATGAATATGAATATCGATATAAGATCACCAGATTCATATTCAATTCATTGTCTTCTCTAGTCAGGACCTCTTTTCTACCAAAGTTCTTATATTTCAATTGCTATTGAGAATGGGGAAATATCTGAAAACACCCCACTAAATGTTGGGCAAAATGAATTTACAAATAACACCCTTCTAATTTACACAAGTTAGCAAAAAATTAGCAAAATAAATATTTTTGTTTGACAATGTGCGCGGAGCGCTCCATAGGTGTGCGGAGGGCACCTATGCTGTAACAACCGTGATTTTTCCGTTACTTCTGTTAACCTTCTGTTAGTTTATTTAACGGCGATTATTTAACTTTTATGCGTTTACGTGTATTAAATGCGTACTTGATCTTCGGAGGGTTTTAATAATTAATATGGGTTGATATTAATTCAAATAAATATTTCGGATAATGAAATACGATAAAAAAGATACGATTTTGGATAATAGCTTTTTGAGCAACGTAACGCTCGGGTTTATTTTAATAATTAATTTTATTAATTATTAACTTTTTAAAATATTTAATTTTTTGGGTTTTTATTAAATTAAATAATTGGTTGCGTTTAACGATCGGGTTAGCGTTCCGGGCCTTCGGTACGACTAAACGGCACTTAAAACGGACCACGATTACACGGGATTGCAAAACGAGAGCCCGGGGATACCCCATGGGGCCCATTCGGCCGACCCCTCCCCTCTTCCCCTTATATTTTAATTTTTGCAAGTTAAGGGACTTATTTGTATTTAGTATTAATTAAACCCTAATATAAATACATGTAGTAAACCTAAATTTGGCATAAACCCTCACAAAAAGAAATCACCAGGCGACTGCTCTCTTCTCCCCTGCCCATTCGTCGATCACCATCACCATACCATCACCTTCAATTTTCAATTTTTGATTAAACCTCAAGAACAAACGTTGCAGTTCTCGATCTCCTCTACGCGTTGATATAATTCTTTTCGCTATCAAAGGTATAATTGCATGAACCCTAATTCTTAAAATCTGATTTTCATGTGAGTTTCATAGTTATGTTGTCAATTACTCAAGTCTATACGCGTACGTGTTAATTGTAATCGTTATTTTGATTGTTTGATGCGCTAGGGTTTAAAAACGAATTTGTATTTACTTGATCAGAAAAATTAAGTTTTTCAAATGCTAATTATTATATTATAATCAGATTCTTTGCGAAAAACTATTGAGTTTAGGCTTTGGATTTGCTTGATTTCGTTTCCGTATGATTAAGTTATGTCGATTTGAATTATCGTTGTGTTTTTGTTGCTTGATCAGAAAACTGGTATTGATAGACAACGAATTGGCATGTGAGACTTATACCACTGGAAAGATAATTTAAAAACACTCAATTTAGACTAGGATATCATGTCGTTTGCTTATGTATAGCCCGAGATATGCTAGAATTAGTGCAAAAGTAGTTTTATACAGCACTTGCATGAAAATAACCTTGTATGATAAAATGTGTTAACTTTTGTGATTAAAGCTTTGAATATTTGAAAATTAAACAAAAAGTAATTCATCTTTCATGTGGATATCATAGGCTAATTGTGTCTAGATCTTCGGATAATCATATGCGAATGTGACTGACTAAATGAGAATCGAATCTGTAAATTGATCACGGTTTTGTACTCTGTGGATTATGTGAATTGTTTGAGAATGTATGCTTCTGGGAAATAAAACTTAACATGATATGTGACTTATTGTTAGTTTATGTCAATCTCTGAAACCTTATGCATTGGGCACAATAGAGCCATACTTTATGCGAATTCTGATTTGAGCTGAAAACTGAATGTTCAACTTGCACGAAAAACTGTACAAATTGGCTAAACAAAAGTTGCTAGATTTTTGATATGTGTTACTTTGATTCGTCCTTGAACTATGGACACTAGTCTTGTATCAATTTCATGTTCCTAACTCCGGTTATAGCCAAAATGAAATCAGTGCGCGGTCAGAAACTGACTTGGCAAACTCCAAATGTATCCCTTCTGATTCCTAACTTTTAATTGTCGTATGAGTCCCTGGCCAGACTTTTTGGAATCGATTTTAGGTATATTTATTATCTGGATTTTTCCATGTTTATGTGAATTTTGTACTATGAGATAATATGCTAAGTATGCTACGTGTTCATGGATTTGGTGCACAACGATAAACTGAAATTGTGAAAATGATTATTCATGACCTAAAACGTATTGTATGATTTAGGTTTGATATGTTGACCAATATTTGACATGAACCTACTAATGTTGACTTTAGTTGACCACATTGACCAAGTTTGACTTTCGGTTTGACTTCAGTTGACTTTGTTTGACTTGCATGATATAGTTGACTTTTACTTTAAATCGCGTCGAGTCAAGCAATAAGACAACGTATGCTATGAAACCACACTTGTTTAAGATACATATATTGACCAACCCAAATACATATACTTAGGTTACATTACTCGGGTCTGAACCGTACGAGTCGTTTGTCTTTCATTCCGAGCTTTATTCAAAGGTGAGTCTACAGTCCCGCTTTTTACATGTTTTCAGGGATGAGAATACATGCTGTTATATTTACATTTTCAATTACTTTTATATTGACATGAGTACTACACATATGCATACTGAGTTTGTACAAAAAGCCTCTAGCTTGAATGTTTTTAATACCATCGGTGTAAGCACAATTTAGATGGACGGATCCGTTAGGTTGACAACCTCACCCACTATAAAAGCAGTGGTGCATTTATTTTGAACATTAGATACACTCGTACAGGTGTATAACATTTTAGGAGGTAAAGGCGGGTATAGTGGCATCTATACTCGGGTTAATGCTAGTATTCAGGTGCTCGGTGCATGCAGCGATAGAATCTCGTGGTCAAGGAAATTAAACTATTTTTCTGATAACTGTTTTTCAGTGTAACAGACTGAAACCCGGGCTAGTTGAAAGTTACCTATTTTGCCCTTAGAGTTTGTGCTTAGTCTTAAGTGCTTTTATTTTAATTATTTTATTAGTGTTTTATTATAATTGTGTTGTGACCAGTTTGTGACAAGAGTCCCAGAACAGGTTGGTTTATTTAATTTGGAATCCGTTAGGACCGCCTAAGGAGATATGAAAGGTTATTAGATTAGATAACTGGTAAATACCCGTGTGTTATGGAGTATGGGTTTTAATACCCACTTAAGAGTGTAAACTGCTTCTATCTTCTCATTTCTAGACTTTTCTCAAACAAGTACGTACCAAACTTCATCTCATCTCAAACCCTAATTAATCCAAGCTAGAAATTGGATTGTAAGCCTTTAAGGATTGATTCTTATCATATTTATGATCATTAATCCAGGTTTGTTTGTATAGATTCGTGGCTTAATTCCTAGATATTGGGTTTGAGGTGTAAAATGAGTTTTAGGCATTTTTGAGCTTGAATCTTCATGTTTTGTGTTTGTTATGCTTAATTGATGTTAGAAATTGGTTGTATATATGTTTAGTAACTTTCTTGTGCTTAAAATTTGGTCAAAAACATTTAGAAATCGAGTTTTTGGGGAAAAAATCGCAAAATCAGCGATCTTGTTCGAAACCAGTTGATACAGTATTTTGCTACAGTATTTTGCTACAGTATACAGTGTCACTATTTGCTACAGTAGCCGAGTTGCTACATTGTCGCTATTTGCTACAGTACCGAGTTGCTACAGTGTCACTATTTGCTACATTCCCCGAGTTGCTACAGTGTCACTATTTGCTACAGTACCGAGTTGCTACAGTGTCCCTATTTGCTACAGTACCGAGTTGCTACAGTACCTTTTTTGATGAATAAACTATCGTTAGAATCGTAATAAAGAATACTTTTCAATGGTGAACTTTTACAAAACTAGATCAAACTGTTTTTGGGCCGAAAAAGGAGTTTTAGTGTGTATGTCGTGTTTTACACGCACCTGTATGCCATTATTGAGTGGAGTCATGATGTAGACTCATAAAATTATGAATATATGGTGTTTTGACCTAGTTAATCGTATGAAATAATTATATTATTTATTGGATATGTATATTAACTTTGTTTGTGTTGTTCTCAGGTTATAAGGACAAGGAGGAAGCTCAGAAATAATAACTGAGCAGTTGCTGGTAATTGGTGAGTGGGTATATCTCCAGATAGAGTTTAAGTAGCATATCATGCTACTGTGGTTGACTCTTTTACCATGCATAGTGTAGAAATTTCCATGTTAGAATAGTATAGTATGCCTGATGTTGTATGTGAATTATGTGTACACTGTGTGAATGGCACCAGTCGGGCCTAGGGAGACTGGGACTCGAGACCGTGCCTAGGAGAGGTTAGAGTCCGTATGAGGTCAACCGTGCCTAGGGGAGGTTGGGTCCATAGGCTACTGATTGTAGAGTATAGTGTGAACGATGCATCCCCTGCATCTGGATAACTATACTGTGAATTGAGTAGCAGGGACTATCGGTAGACTCAAGTCCGATCAGCTAGGAGTCGTGTGCTCGTACAAGCCGCCGATCCTCGTATTGTCTTATTGTATGCTAGTTGGTAGTTAGCATGTGTTGTTGTTAGTATATAGCTTGTGTGTGACTTAAGCTATATCTGTTAGATAGATTCCATTCACTTAGCGGTGCGCTAATCCCCCACATATTCTCCCCTTGCAGGTTTAGGTACTGCTAGTCGGGATGGGTGCTGATGCAGAAGACATGTTTGACAACCCTACTCTGATGTGGACTTTTGTTTAAATCATGTTTTGTAATAACGTAACATCGTTGTGTAAACTTAAACTTAATTACTCAGATTAATGTAATACCACAACAACAACAACAACAATACCCAATCCCATATAAGTGGGGTATGGGGGAGGTGGGATGTAGACAATCCTTCCTCTATCCTAAAATAAAGAGAAATCATTTCTCCACCCCGAGTTAAACACTCACAAGAGCGGAGAAAGTCATCCCTCTCTCTATTCGACGGGTAAAGAGATTGCTTTCAAGGGGACCTCCGGCCATGAAGAATGATGAAAAAAAAAGCATGTGATAAATAAATAAATATATAAAAATAGTAATAATAAATAAGAAAATATAAAATAAACTAAGCAGAGACGCCATGAAAAAGGTAGAATCAAATTTTCATAGGTAATGTAATGACGCGACTTATAGTGTGTTTGTTAATAAAGTCTTCCGTTGTGTTTATAAAAAAAAAATTGCCGGTGTTACAAGTTGGTATCAGAGCATGGTTTGACAGTAAATACGTGCGCGTATTTTGTTCCCAAACCCTGAGGCAAGTCAAACATGTCTGTGGGAGTGGGGGCTAAGTGGAAAATAGGATATACGTGTGTTAGTTGTGATTGAACTAACTGTTATCCACTAAGCTTTTGTGTGAGATGTTTTGTAGCACAGGTATGGCTGATAGAAACGCAACTGGCCCCTCCAACCCCGGAACATTTAGAGCACCAAAAGAGGATGTTGAGTCAGATGATGATCAGAGTATCCTTCAGTTAGAAAGCAAGCTAAAAGAGGCTGAGGACAAAATTAATGAGCTTGAATTGGTGAGACATTCTGGAAATGATGATACACCACCTGGATTCCCAACCGCGCAATCCGAAACGATACCTAATGTGCCCTAGAACCAGTTTCAGAATCAAATACCTAACCAATATTATATGCCACCACAAAACACTTTTACTTACCAAAATCCCATGATGATGAACCCGTACCAAATGCAAATGTTCCAACAACCTTACATGCAACCACCCAAAAGGTGTACTTATAAGAACTTCCGTGATTGCAAACCTTCCGAGTTTTCTGGAAGTACTGATCCGACTGTAACTCTCAATTGGTTACGAGAAATTGAAAGGGTATTTGAAGCGTGCCAGTGTGAACCCGAGCTGAAAGTGACATATGCTAGTCGACTGTTGAAAGGTAGGGCTATGATTTGGTGGGATTATTTGATTTCCAGTATACCGAAAGAACAAGTGAGTATGATCACATGGGAGCAGTTTCATGGGAAGGTGTGTGAACAGTATTGTAATCCATTTGATATGAACCGAATCAAGACTGAGTTTCTTGAAATGAAGATGACACCTCAAATGACGATCGATGAGGTAGTAGAGAAGTTTATGGATAAATTGAGGTTTGTACAACAATGGGTGCCAGACGAAGCATCTTGTATTCAGCATTTTGTTAATATTATTCTGCCAGAGTACCGAACTTTTGTTAGAACAGCTACATCGTTGTCTCAAGCTGTTGTGATGGCTAAGATGGTAGAAAGTGATGTTCAGGCCGCCAGAAATAGAATGTTTGGTAATGTGCTACAACAAGGTGGGCAAGTATCTGGTCAATCAGGATCTAAATCCAAGAAGTCTAGTGGGTTTAAATCGAAGGGTAAAAGTGGTCAGAGTACTACTGGATCTGGATTAGGGAAAGGGAATTGGTGTCACACGTGTCGATCTTCTCACAGTGGTCAGTGTTCTGAAGCTACAAGAAGATGCTTAAAGTGTGGTGTTGTTGGGCATGAGTCTTCAGCATGTCCGTATCCGAATAGTGTGTGTTGGACTTGTCACAAACCAGGGCATCATGCAGCTAGTTGTCCTTCGAAGAGTGGTAGTTCCGGGGTAGGGTCAGGAGCGCGTTCAGCATCAGCCGTAGGGTCAACTGCCTCGAGTGGGCAGAAGAGGAAGAACCTTTCAACAGCAGAGGCTAGAGCTTTTTAGATGTCGGTTGAGAATGCTGTGGCAACCGACGAAGTGATCACCGGTATGTTTCTAATCAACTCAATACCTGCTCGCGTATTGTTTGATTGTAGTGCCAATATGTGTTTTATGTCCCTAGATTTTTGTGTTAAGTTGAATTTACCAGCTACTGTGTTACCTAAGCCGGTTAGTGTAGAAGTAGCCGATGGTAAGACCATAACCGTCACAACCTATGTGACTGGGGTTTGTATAGAGATCGAAGGGAAGTCTTTCCCGGTGACTTTTTTAGTGTTACCTATTCCTAACTTTGATGTAGTACTAGGAATGGATTGGCTGAGCTCGCTAAGGGTAATATTAAGTGTGATAGGAAAATGATTACCTTTCGTTCGACCGATGAAACCCGTGTTGTGGCCCGAGGGGAGCGGAGCGGGTATAATCTTCCATTGATAACCATGATGAAAGCGAAAAAGTCGATGAGAAAGGGTTGTGAATCATTTCTTGCATATATAATTGATGCGAAGAAAGAAAAGAAAATAGTGGCTGATATTCCGGTATTATCAGAATTTTCCGAAGTGTTCCCAGATGAGTTACCAGGTCTGCCGCCGGTAAGGGAAGTCGAATATAAGATTGAGTTGGTTCCTGGAATAACTCCAGTTGCAAAAGCTCCATACCGATTAGCGCCGTCTGAAGTCCGTGAAATGATGTCACAGATTCAAGAACTATTAGATCGTGGGTTTATCCAACCGAGTCTTCACCGTGGGGTGCTCTGGTATTGTTTGTTAAAAAGAAAGATGGGTCAATGCGTATGTGTATTTATTATCGTAAATTGAACAAAAGAACAGTGAAGAATAAGTATCCGTTACCTCGAATAGACGATTTGTTCGATCAGTTACAGGGTGCTTCATTCTTTTCTAAGATAGACTTACGATCCGGATATCATTAGGTTCGTGTTGCTGAATCAGATATACCGAAAACAGCATTCAGAATAAGGTATGGTCATTATGAATTTCTTGTCATGTCGTTTGGGTTGACGAATGCGCCAGCAATCTTCATGGATCTAATGAATAGAGTGTGTCGTCCGTTCTTAGATAAGTTTGTGATTGTGTTTATAGACGATATACTAGTGTATTCAAAGACCGAAAGTGAACATGCTGAACATCTGAGACAGGTTTTGAACTTGTTGAAACGTGAACAACTATTTGCAAAATTTTCAAAGTGTGAATTTTGGTTACGTGAAGTGCAGTTTTTGGGTCATGTGATTTGTGCCGAGGGTATAAAAGTTGATCCGACAAAGATAGAAGCGGTAATGAATTGGAATTCTCCGAAGACTCCGACTGAGATTAAGAGTTTTCTGAGATTAGCCGGTTATTGTCGCAGATTTATCAAAGATTTCTCGAAAATAGCGGGTCCGTTGACTAAGTTGACTCGTAAAGATGTAGCCTTTAGATGGACTGATGAACAGAAAAAGGCTTTTCAGATTTTGAAACAGCTACTGTGTCAGGCACCAGTATTAGCTTTACCAGAAGGT
Source organism: Rutidosis leptorrhynchoides (assembly GCF_046630445.1). Taxonomy (NCBI): domain Eukaryota; kingdom Viridiplantae; phylum Streptophyta; class Magnoliopsida; order Asterales; family Asteraceae; genus Rutidosis; species Rutidosis leptorrhynchoides. Next base: position 509,592,618 of record NC_092336.1, read on the forward strand.
TCAGACAACTTCGTGGTATACTGTGATGCGTCATTTACTGGGTTGGGTTGTGTATTAATGCAAAGAGAAAAAGTAATCGCTTACGCCTCGCGACAGTTGAAAGTTCATGAGAAGAATTATCCAATGCATGATCTTGAAATGACTGCAGTAGTGTTTGCTTTGAAACTGTGGAGACACTATTTGTATGGAACCCATTGTGTTATATGTACAGATCACAAGAGTTTGCAGTATATCTTCTCACAGAAAGAATTGAATATGCGTCAGAGACGATGGAAAGAGTTGATCAAAGATTACGATTGTGAAATTAAATACCATCCGGGTAAGACAAATGTGGTTGCAGATGCGCCAAGTCGTAAAAAGTCAAGTGAAAATGTGAAATTTCTTCGTTTGAATATAACTTCAGATTTGATTAACAGCTTAAAAACCATTCAGGCCTGTGCTTTAGAGGATGAATATATTAAATCTGAACAAATGACCAAACGAAAAGTGGACTTAATTGATGACTCACGTGGACTAAAGACCTTAAACAATCTTGTTTGGGTGCCTAAGCTTGGAGATTTGAGGGATTTAATCATGACGGAAGCTCACAAATCCAGATTGACAGTACATCTGGGTAGTAATAAGATGTATCATGATTTGAAAACAGTGTATTGGTGGCCAACAATGAAAACAGATATCGCTCGATATGTCGAAAAGTGTCATATATATGCTCAAGTGAAGGCAGAACATCATAAAACTTATGGTTTGTTACGCTAGTTACAGATTCCAGAGTGAAAATGGGAACATATAACGATGGATTTTGTGACCAAATTACCTCGAACTCAGAAAAGACATGATATGATTTGGGTAATAGTGGATCGTCTAACTAAAAGTGCTCATTTTCTTGCTACTCGTGAGACAGCTTCGTTAAGTGAGTTAGCCGAATTGTATGTGAAAGAAATAGTTAGTCGTCATGGTGTGCCGTTATCGATCGTTTCAGACAGAGATTCCAGATTTGTGTCAAATTTTTGGAATAGTCTTCAACAGAATCTGGGTACACGTGTGAATTTAAGTACAGCTTATCATCCTCAGACAGACGGACAGAGTGAAAGAACGATACAGACTTTGGAGGATATGTTAAGGGCTTGTGTGTTAGAATACGGTGGTTCGTGGGATACACATTTGTCGTTGGTCGAATTCACGTATAATAATTCATATCATTCGAGTATAGGGATGCCGCCCTATGAAATGTTATACGGTCGTCATTGCAGAACTCCGACTTGTTGGTTAGAAGACGGGGAGAAACAGTTTTCAGGTCCCGAAATTATTCAAATGACAGCCGAAAAAGTTGCAATTGCGAGAGAAAAGTTGAAAGCCGCTAGGGATAGGCAGAAAATGTATGCTGATCCGCGCAGACGTCCGGCAACCTTTAATGTGGGTGAACGATTGTATCTAAAAGTTTCGCCATGGAAAGGAGTTATCAGATTCGGTAAATGTGGTAAGTTAGCACCGAGATTTATTGGTCCGTTTCCGATCAGTGAAGTGTTGAATGATCAGACTGTGGTGTTAGATCTTCCGTCAGAGTTAGCTGGTATTCATAATACATTCAACGTATGTTATCTTCGTAAGTGTAAAGTCGATGATGAAACACAACTTCTTCCTTTAGAAGATTTAAGGGTCGATTTGAATAAGAAATTGGTGGAAGAGCCGGTCCGTGTGGTTGACCAAAAGGTGACTAAGCTGAGAAAGAAAGAGATTCTGATGGTGTTGATTGAGTGGAAACACAGTTTGGGTTCTAACTTTACGTGGGAGACAGAAGAGTTGATGAGAAATCGCTACCCTCGTTTGTTTGACCAAGACCAGATTCCGAGGACGGAATCTTCTTAAGGGGGTAGATTTGTAACAGACTGAAACTCGGGCTAGTTGTAAGTTGCCTATTTTTCCCTTAGAGTTTGTGCTTAGTCTTAAGTGCTTTTATTTTAATTATTTTATTAGTGTTTTATTATAATTGTGTTGTGACCAGTTTGTGACAAGGGTCCCAGAACAGGTTAGTTTATTTGATTTGGAATCCGTTAGGACCGCCTAAGGAGATATGAAAGGTTATTAGATAAGATAACTGGTAAATACTTGTGTGTTATGGGGTATGGGTTTTAATACCCACTTAAGAGTGTAAACTGCTTCTATCTTCTCATTTCTAGACTTTTCTCAAACAAGTACGTACCAAACTTCATCTCATCTCAAACCCTAATTAATCCAAGCTAGAAATTGGATTGTAAGGCTTTAAGGATTGATTCTTATCATCTTTATGATCATTAATCCAGGTTTGTTTGCTTAGATTCGTGGCTTAATTCCTAGATATTAGGTTTGAGGTGTAAAATGGGTTTTAGGCATTTTTGAGCTTGAATCTTCATGTTATGTGTTTGTTATGCTTAATTGATGTTAGAAATAGGTTGTATATATGTTTAGTAACTTTATTGTGCTTAAAATTTGGTCAAAAACACTTAGAAATCGAGTTTTTGGGGAAAAAATCGCAAAATCAGCGATCTTATTCGAAACCAGTTTGATACAGTATTTTGCTACAGTATTTTGCTACAGTATACAGTGTCACTATTTGCTACAGAAGCCGAGTTGCTACAGTGTTACTATTTGCAACAGTACCGAGTTGCTACAGTCCCCGAGTTGCTACAGTGTCACTATTTGCTACAGTACCGAGTTGCTACAGTGTCCCTATTTGCTACAGTGCCGAGTTGCTACAGTGCCTCTATTTGCTACAGTACCTTTTATGAAATTGAAACGGGCATAACTTTCAAAACGTAACTCCGTTTTTGATGAATAAACTATCGTTAGAATCGTAATAAAGAATACTTTTCAATGGTAAACTTTCACGAAACTAGATCAAACTGTTTTTAGGCCGAAAAAGGAGTTTTAGTGTGTATGTCGTGTTTTGCACGCACCTGTATGCCATTATTGAGTGGAGTCATGATGTAGACTCATACAATTATGAATATATGGTGTTATGACCTAGTTAATCGTATGAAATGATTATATTATTTATTAGATATGTATATTAACTTTGTTTGTGTTGTTCTCAGGTTATAAGGACAAGGAGGAAGCTCAGAAATAATAACTGAGCAGTTGCTGGTAATTGGTGAGTGGGTCTATCTCCGGATAGAGTTTAAGTAGCATATCATGCTACTGTGGTTGACTCTTTTACCATGCATAGTGTATAAATTGCCATGTTAGAATAGTATAGTATGCCTGATGTTGTATGTGAATTATGTGTACACTGTGTGAATGGCACCAGTCGGGCCTAGGGAGACTGGGACTCGAGACCGTGCCTAGGAGAGGTTAGAGTCTGTATGAGGTCAACCGTGCCTAGGGGAGGTTGGGTCCATAGGCTATTGATTGTAGAGTATAGTGTGAACGATGCATCCCCTGCATCTGGATAACTATACTGTGAATTGAGTAGCAGGGACTATCGGTAGACTCAAGTCCGATCAGCTAGGAGTCGTGTGCTCGTACAAGCCGCCGATCCTCGTATTGTCTTATTGTATGCTAGTTGGTAGTTAGCATGTGTTGTTGTTAGTATATAGCTTGTGTGTGACTTAAGCTATATCTATTAGATAGATTCCATTCACATAGCGGTGCGCTAATCCCCCACATATTCTCCCCTTGCAGGTTTAGGTACGGCTAGTCGGGATGGGTGCTGATGCAGAAGACATGTTTGACAACCCTACTCTGATGTGGACTTTTGTTTAAATCATGTTTTGTAATAACGTAACACCGTTGTGTAAACTTAAACTTAATTACTCAGATTAATGTAATGACGCGACTTATAGTGTGTTTGTTAATAAAGTCTTCCGTTGTGTTTATAAATAAAAATAAAAATTGCTGGTGTTATATTCAGATACTATACAACGATATTTAAACTGTGGTTTACGAGCAAATGAGATAAAACTTGACAGGGTGTTGTCTACAAATGATTGAAATTTGACATGGTAGTGTCAACAAACTTTTGAAACGAGAAACGGTGTTGTCTAAAAACTTTAACGTTAAACTTTAGTGGTCTTTCACTAGTAAACGTTTTCGAAATGTTATTTCTTAAACATTCTGTATTGTTTACCTAAAACCTGTAGATTCACTCAACATTATTGTTGACCCGTTTTGCGTGTTTTATTCTCAGGTATTAATTGCTTCCGCTGTAGAATATTGCTGTTACGTAGAAGTCAAGCCAAGCACTGGGACCAGAGTTAACATTCCGTTAAAGGGATTTGACGGGGTGTTACATTTAGTATCAGAGCTTTGGCTATAGGGAACTAGGATACATTAGTGTGTCTAACCGTAGGGTGCATTAATGAAGTCTAGTCTATAGTTGTGTGTCTTGGATGACTTTGATACACCATACCTGCACTATTTGCTTCACAATGCTACATGTAGGGCTACACATTACACCACATACATATATGCCTTATACCATACAACATGGACTTGGACTAAATCTACTATATCACGAAACACATACGTACACACGAAGCCAGATTTAACTAAATTAAGTTGACTACGCTATCTTGAACTTATGGAGTGATGTCGAATGGATATGTGAGATAGCGTAATGTAATGACCGGGATTACATTAAGGTAACTCATATAGAAGTTCCGACATCGCGAAATAAGGAATTGGGGCCGAGTCAAGTAGGTTACCTGGATAGACAACGTTTAAAACACAAACCATATAACTCCGAATGTGAGAAGAAACTTACCATGTGCAAATTAATTGGTAATATAGCTTGTAAGTAACTTGTGATCTTGACCCAACTCATCACTGCTCGACACTGTCTGTCACCACCAATCACTACTTATCACTACTAAGACACTACTCGAACACACTCGTCATCTCATACCTGTAGTGACCCGAACTTTTCCATGTTTATATATATTAATTGAGATTGATATTTACATGATTAAAAGTTTCCAACATGTTAAGCAATCAAACTTGTTAAGACTTGATTAATTGAAATATGTTTCATATAGACAATTGACCACCCAAGTTGACCGGTGATTCACGAACGTTAAAACTTGTAAAAACTATATGATGACATATATATGGATATATATATAGTTAACATGATACTATGATAAGTAAACATATCATTAAGTATATTAACAATGAACTACATATGTAAAAACAAGACTACTAACTTAATGATTTTTAAACGAGACATATATGTAACGATTATCGTTGTAAAGACGTTTAATGTATATATATCATATTAAGAGATATTCATACATGATAATATCATGATAATATAATAATTTAAAATCTCATTTGATATTATAAACATTGGGTTAACAACATTTAACAAGATCGTTAACCTAAAGGTTTCAAAACAACACTTACATGTAACGACTAACGATGACTTAACGAATCAGTTAAAATGTATATACATGTAGTGTTTTAATATGTATTTATAAACTTTTGGAAGACTTCAATACACTTATCAAAATACTTCTACTTAACAAAAATGCTTACAATTACATCCTCGTTTAGTTTCATCAACAATTCTACTCGTATGCACCCGTATTCGTACTCGTACAATACACAGCTTTTAGATGTATGTACTATTGGTATATACACTCCAATGATCAGCTCTTAGCAGCCCATGTGAGTCACCTAACACATGTGGGAACCATCATTTGGCAACTAGCAAGAAATATCTCATAAAATTACAAAAATATGAGTAATCATTCATGACTTATTTACATGAAAACAAAATTACATATCCTTTATATCTAATCCATACACCAACGACCAAAAACACCTACAAACACTTTCATTCTTCAATTTTATTCATCTAATTGATCTCTCTCAAGTTCTATCTTCAAGTTCTAAGTGTTCTTCATATATTCTACAAGTTCTAGTTACATAAAATCAAGAATACTTTCAAGTTTGCTAGCTCATTTCCAATCTTGTAAGGTGATCATCCAACCTCAAGAAATCTTTGTTTCTTACAGTAGGTTATCATTCTAATACAAGGTAATAATCATATTCAAACTTTGGTTCAATTTCTATAACTATAACAATCTTATTTCAAGTGATGATCTTACTTGAACTTGTTTTCGTGTCATGATTCTGCTTCAAGAACTTCGAGCCATCCAAGGATACATTGAAGCTAGATCCATTTTTCTCTTTTACAGTAGGTTTATCCAAGGAACTTAAGGTAGTAATGATGTTCATAACATCATTCGATTCATACATATAAAGCTATCTTATTCGAAGGTTTAAACTTGTAATCACTAGAACATAGTTTAGTTAATTCTAAACTTGTTCGCAAACAAAAGTTAATCCTTCTAACTTGACTTTTAAAATCAACTAAACACATGTTCTATATCTATATGATATGCTAACTTAATGATTTAAAACCTGGAAACACGAAAAACACCGTAAAACCGGATTTACGCCGTCGTAGTAACACCGCGGGCTGTTTTGGGTTAGTTAATTAAAAACTATGATAAACTTTGATTTAAAAGTTGTTATTCTGAGAAAATGATTGTTATTATGAACATGAAACTATATCCAAAAATTATGGTTAAACTCAAAGTGGAAGTATGTTTTCTAAAATGGTCATCTAGACGTCGTTCTTTCGACTGAAATGACTACCTTTACAAAAACGACTTGTAACTTATTTTTCCGACTATAAACCTATACTTTTTCTGTTTAGATTCATAAAATAGAGTTCAATATGAAACCATAGCAATTTGATTCACTCAAAACGGATTTAAAATGAAGAAGTTATGGGTAAAACAAGATTGGATAATTTTTCTCATTTTAGCTACGTGAAAATTGGTAACAAATCTATTCCAACCATAACTTAATCAACTTGTATTATATATTATGTAATCTTGAGATACCATAGACACGTATACAATGTTTTGACCTATCATGTCGACACATCTATATATATTTCGGAACAACCATAGACACTCTATATGTGAATGTTGGAGTTAGCTATACAGGGTTGAGGTTGATTCCAAAATATATATAGTTTGAGTTGTGATCAATACTGAGATACGTATACTCTGGGTCGTGGATTGATTCAAGATAATATTTATCGATTTATTTCTGTACATCTAACTGTGGACAACTAGTTGTAGGTTACTAACGAGGACAGCTGACTTAATAAACTTAAAACATCAAAATATATTAAAAGTGTTGTAAATATATTTTGAACATACTTTGATATATATGTATATATTGTTATAGGTTCGTGAATCAACCAGTGGCCAAGTCTTACTTCCCGACGAAGTAAAAATCTGTGAAAGTGAGTTATAGTCCCACTTTTAAAATCTAATATTTTTGGGATGAGAATAGATGCAGGTTTTATAAATGATTTACAAAATAGACACAAGTACGTGAAACTACATTCTATGGTTGAATTATCGAAATCGAATATGCCCTTTTTTATTAAGTCTGGTAATCTAAGAATTAGGGAACAGACACCCTAATTGACGCGAATCCTAAAGATAGATCTATTGGGCCTAACAAACCCCATCCAAAGTACCGGATGCTTTAGTACTTCGAAATTTATATCATATCCGAAGGGTGTCCCGGAATGATGGGGATATTCTTATATATGCATCTTGTTAACGTCGGTTACCAGGTGTTCACCATATGAATGATTTTTATCTCTATGTATGGGATGTGTATTGAAATATGAAATCTTGTGGTCTATTGTTAAGATTTGATATATATAGGTTAAACCTATAACTCACCAACATTTTTGTTGACGTTTAAAGCATGTTTATTCTCAGGTGAATATTAAGAGCTTCCGCTGTTGCATACTAAAATAAGAACAAGATTTGGAGTCCATGTTAGTATGATATTGTGTAAAAACTGCATTCAAGAAACTGATTTCGATATAACATATTTGTATTGTAAACCATTATGTAATGGTCGTGTGTAAACAGGATATTTTAGATTATCATTATTTGATAATCTACGTAAAGCTTTTTAAACCTTTATTTATGAAATAAAGGTTATGGTTTGTTTTAAAAATGAATGCAGTCTTTGAAAAACGTCTCATATAGAGGTCAAAACCTCGCAACGAAATCAATTAATATGGAACGTTTTTAATCAATAAGAACGGGACATTTCAGTTGGTATCCGAGCGTTGGTCTTAGAGAACCAGAATTTTGCATTAGTGTGTCTTATCGAGTTTTTTAGGATGCATTAGTGAGTCTGGACTTCGACCGTGTTTACTTGAAAAATGATTGCTTAACAAATTTTGTTGGAAACTATATATTTTTAACATGTGAATATTATGTGATATATTAATCTCTTAACGTGTTTGATATTATGTGATAAATGTCTACCTCTAGAACAAGTCCCATTGACTCACCTAATAATAATGAAGAGTCAAATGTAAATTGGAATGATTCGTGGACTGATTCACAAGTTCTCGAAGAGGAACCGGAAGAAGAGTCGGAACCGGAAGAAGAATCAGAACCGGAAGAGGAGGAACCAGATGAAGAAATAGAACCGGTGGGGGAAATAATAAAACGGTTAAGTAAAAGAAAATCCTCAACCAACCGACCAAGGTTAATTATGGTCAATGGTGTTTCCGCCAAGGAAGCAAAATATTGGGAGGATTACCAATTCTCCGATGAATCGGATTCCGACGAGAATTCCGATGATGTTATAGAAATTACCCCAACTGAATTTAAAAAGGCAAAAGAAAATAATAAGGGAAAGGGCATAAAAATAGAGAAATCTAATTCCAACCCCGATGAACTTTATATGTATCGTCAACCCCCGAAGTCCTTAAGTTGTAACAATGACCCGGGAACCTCTAAACCACCAGGTTTTTCTAAACCAATGTGGATAACAACGGCTCGTATTAGGGGAAAATCATATATCCCTAGAAACTTGGCAAAACGAACCAAAACCGAAGAAGAAGAAACAAGCGAGTCGGAATAAGATAGTTGTATTCATGTGGTGTAATATATGTAATATAGTGTGCTTATGCTTTATGATATATGTAAAAATTGCTTGTATTAATAAGTATTTTTTTTATGAATCTAACTCTTGTCTATTTTACAGTATAAAAACGCAAAATGGATAGACAACCCAATATTTTAAGAGACCTACCCGGAGACATGATTGATGAAATCTTATCTAGAGTCGGTCAGAATTCCTCGGCACAACTATTTAAGGCGAGATCAGTTTGTAAGACATTCGAAGAACGTTCCAAGAATGTCTTGGTTTATAAGAGACTTTCGTTTGAAAGATGGGGGATATCACATTGGGAAACCCATAAGTTACGATGTGTTTACTTTGACGCATATATTGCGGGGAACCCAAATGCTATTTTACGCAACGGGTTAAGAAATTATTTTGACTCAATGTATCCGAATATAGGACTTCATGATTTAGAAAAAGCGGCTAACATGCAACATAAAGAAGCATGCTATGCTTATGGGTTAGTAATGTTCGCTTCTCACCAAAGTGAGAAAAAGAACATCGGGCTACAGCTATTAAACAAAACGTTCTCACAAGTGACGGAGTCGGTAATTGGGGTAAGAAATGAGGTTTTTAGATTGTTACGGGACTGTTGGACATTACGTAATCCTCGTCCCTTTGACGACGTTACAACACACTGTCTTATCAACGGCCATAACGGTTATGTTGCACAAGACCAAGGATGGGAAGTCGTCCTAGTAAAACCAGAATGCATGACTTGTTTCTGGACGTATGAATTACGTGTCTTTATTGCCTTTGCTGAACGACTTGTGTACTAGCTAGAATTATCTTCACAACTATCTTGTATCAAAGTTATTGTGTGCTATATTTCATGCTTTATGTAAAATAAGCGGTATTGTAAGTTTGTAAAATATTGTATAAAAGTTTGAACGCGAAATATTATTATAATCAGTTTTTCATATAGAATTGTAGTAGTTGAATTGTATATTAGCTACTAAGTATGAACTTAACGGGTAGGTACTACCCGAATTTAAACTTATAAAATGCTAATATGAAGAAAAAGCTTTTATAAATGAGTTCATATTATGCTACGAAATACTATTAACTACTCTTAATATTCTGTATGATTAACTTGTTCCATTTGACTATTTTGAAGGAAATGGCACCGACTACTCGACACACCGTGAATATGAATGAAGAGGAATTCCGTACTTTTCTAGCTTCAAACATAGCCGCAGTACAGGCTGCGCTACATACCAACAATAACCTTGGATCTGCCAGTACAGGAAATCGTGTAGGATGCACCTACAAAGAATTCACTGCCTGCAAACCTTTGGAATTTGATGGAACCGAAGGACCGATCGGATTGAAACGGTGGACCGAGAAGGTCGAATCGGTGTTTGCCATAAGTAAGTGTACTGAAGAGGACAACGTGAAGTACGCTACGCATACCTTCACAGGTTCTGCGTTAACATGGTGGAATACCTATCTAGAGCAAGTGGGACAAGACGATGCGTACGCACTACCGTGGTCAGCATTCAAGCACTTGATGAACGAGAAGTACCGTCCCAGAACCGAGGTCAATAAGCTCAAGACAGAACTTAGAGGGTTACGAACCCAAGGATTTGATATTACCACGTACGAAAGACGATTCACAGAATTGTGCCTATTGTGTCCGGGAGCATTCGAAGATGAGGAAGAGAAGATCGACGCGTTTGTGAAAGGATTACCGGAAAGAATCCAAGAAGATATAAGTTCACACGAGCCCGCCTCCATACAACAGGCATGTAGAATGGCTCACAAACTAGTGAACCAGATTGAAGAAAGAATTAAAGAACAGACTGCTGAAGAGGCCAATGTGAAGCAAGTCAAAAGAAAGTGGGAGGAAAACGGTGATAAGAATCACCAATACAACAACAACAGCAATTATAACAATAATCGCAACAACTATCCTAACAATCGCAACAGCAATCGCAACTACAACAAACGGCCCAACAACAACAACAACAACAACAGCAACCACAACAATCATCTTAACAACAATAATAACCGCAACAACAACAACAATCAGAAACCGCTATGCAAAAGGTGTGAAAAGTATCACTCGGGGTTCTGCACCAAATTTTGCAACAAGTGTAAAAGAAATGGTCATAGCGCGGCGAAGTGTGATGTCTACGGACCAGGAGTTAACAGAACGAAAGGAACAAATGGTGTCGGAACGAGTAATGGCGGAGCAAGTAGTGTCGGAGCAAGTTATGCCAATGTAGTTTGTTATAAATGTGGAAAACCGGGCCACATTATTAGAAATTGCCCGAACCAGGAGAACACGAATGGACAAGGCCGTGGAAGAGTTTTCAATATTAATGCGGCAGAGGCACAGGAAGACCCGGAGCTTGTTACGGGTACGTTTCTTATTGACAATAAATCTGCTTACGTTTTATTTGATTCGGGTGCAGATAGAAGCTATATGAGTAGAGATTTTTGTGCTAAATTAAGTTGTCCATTGACGCCTTTGGATAGTAAATTTTTACTCGAATTAGCAAATGGTAAATTAATTTTAGCAGATAATATATGTCGGAATCGAGAAATTAAACTGGTTAGTGAAACATTTAAGATTGATTTGATACCAGTAGAGTTAGGGAGTTTTGATGTGATAATCGGTATGGACTGGTTGAAAGAAGTGAAAGTGGAGATCGTTTGTTACAAAAATGCAATTCGCATTATACGAGAAAAAGGAAAACCCTTAATGGTGTACGGAGAAAAGGGCAACACGAAGCTACATCTTATTAGTAATTTGAAGGCACAAAAACTAATAAGAAAAGGTTGCTATGCTGTTCTAGCACACGTCGAGAAAGTACAAACTGAAGAAAAGAGCATCAATGATGTTCCCGTCGCAAAAGAATTTCCTGATGTATTTCCGAAAGAATTACCGGGATTACCCCCACATCGATCCGTTGAATTTCAAATAGATCTTGTACCAGGAGCTGCACCAATAGCTCGTGCTCCTTACAGACTCGCACCCAGCGAGATGAAAGAACTACAAAGCCAATTACAAGAACTTTTAGAGCGTGGTTTCATTCGACCAAGCACATCACCGTGGGGAGCTCCTGTTTTGTTTGTCAAGAAGAAAGATGGTACATTCAGGTTGTGTATCGACTACCGAGAGTTGAACAAACTTACCATCAAGAACTGCTACCCACTACCGAGAATCGATGACTTATTTGATCAACTACAAGGCTCGTCTGTTTATTCAAAGATTGACTTACGTTCCGGGTATCATCAAATGCGGGTGAAAGAAGATGATATTCCAAAGACTGCTTTCAGAACATGTTACGGTCATTACGAGTTTATGGTCATGCCGTTTGGTTTAACTAATGCACCAGCTGTGTTCATGGACCTTATGAACCGAGTGTGTGGACCATACCTTGACAAGTTTGTCATCGTTTTCATTGATGACATACTTATTTACTCAAAGAATGACCAAGAACACGGTGAACATTTGAGAAAGGTGTTAGAAGTATTGAGGAAGGAAGAATTGTACGCTAAGTTTTCAAAGTGTGCATTTTGGTTGGAAGAAGTTCAATTCCTCGGTCACATAGTGAACAAAGAAGGTATTAAGGTGGATCCGGCAAAGATAGAAACTGTTGAAAAGTGGGAAACCCCGAAAACTCCGAAACACATACGCCAGTTTTTAGGACTAGCTGGTTACTATAGAAGGTTCATCCAAGACTTTTCCAGAATAGCAAAACCCTTGACTGCATTAACGCATAAAGGGAAGAAATTTGAATGGAATGATGAACAAGAGAAAGCGTTTCAGTTATTGAAGAAAAAGCTAACTACGGCACCTATATTGTCATTGCCTGAAGGGAATGATGATTTTGTGATTTATTGTGACGCATCAAAGCAAGGTCTCGGTTGTGTATTAATGAAACGAACGAAGGTGATTGCTTATGCGTCTAGACAATTGAAGATTCACGAACAAAATTATACGACGCATGATTTGGAATTAGGCGCGGTTGTTTTTGCATTAAAGACTTGGAGGCACTACTTATATGGGGTCAAAAGTATTATATATACCGACCACAAAAGTCTTCAACACATATTTAATCAGAAACAACTGAATATGAGGCAGCGTAGGTGGATTGAATTATTGAATGATTACGACTTTGAGATTCGTTACCACCCGGGGAAGGCAAATGTGGTAGCCGATGCCTTGAGCAGGAAGGACAGAGAACCCATTCGAGTAAAATCTATGAATATAATGATTCATAATAACCTTACTACTCAAATAAAGGAGGCGCAACAAGGAGTTTTAAAAGAGGGAAATTTAAAGGATGAAATACCCAAAGGATCGGAGAAGCATCTTAATATTCAGGAAGACGGAACCCGGTATAGGGCTGAAAGGATTTGGGTACCAAAATTTGGAGATATGAGAGAAATGGTACTTAGAGAAGCTCATAAAACCAGATACTCAATACATCCTGGAACGGGGAAGATGTACAAGGATCTCAAGAAACATTTTTGGTGGCCGGGTATGAAAGCCGATGTTGCTAAATACGTAGGAGAATGTTTGACGTGTTCTAAGGTCAAAGCTGAGCATCAAAAACCATCAGGTCTACTTCAACAACCCGAAATCCCAGAATGGAAATGGGAAAACATTACCATGGATTTCATCACTAAATTGCCAAGGACTGCAAGTGGTTTTGATACTATTTGGGTAATAGTTGATCGTCTCACCAAATCAGCACACTTCCTGCCAATAAGAGAAGATGACAAGATGGAGAAGTTAGCACGACTGTATTTGAAGGAAGTCGTCTCCAGATATGGAATACCAATCTCTATTATCTCTGATAGGGATGGCAGATTTATTTCAAGATTCTGGCAGACATTACAGCAAGCATTAGGAACTCGTCTAGACATGAGTACTGCCTATCATCCACAAACTGATGGGCAGAGCGAAAGGACGATACAAACGCTTGAAGACATGCTACGAGCATGTGTTATTGATTTCGAAAACAGTTGGGATCGACATCTACCATTAGCAGAATTTTCCTACAACAACAGCTACCATTCAAGCATTGAGATGGCGCCGTTTGAAGCACTTTATGGTAGAAAGTGCAGGTCTCCGATTTGTTGGAGTGAAGTGGGGGATAGACAGATTACGGGTCTGGAGATTATACAAGAAACTACCGAGAAGATCATCCAAATTCAACAACGGTTGAAAACCGCCCAAAGTCGACAAAAGAGCTACGCTGACATTAAAAGAAAAGATATAGAATTTGAAATTGGAGAGATGGTCATGCTTAAAGTTGCACCTTGGAAAGGCGTTGTTCGATTTGGTAAACGAGGGAAATTAAATCCAAGGTATATTGGACCATTCAAGATTATTGATCGTATCGGACCAGTAGCTTACCGACTAGAGTTACCTCAACAACTCGCGGCTGTACATAACACTTTCCACGTCTCGAATTTAAAGAAATGTTTTGCTAAAGAAGATCTCACTATTCCGTTAGATGAAATCCAAATCAACGAAAAACTTCAATTCATCGAAGAACCCGTCGAAATAATGGATCGTGAGGTTAAAAGACTTAAGCAAAACAAGATACCAATTGTTAAGGTTCGATGGAATGCTCGTAGAGGACCCGAGTTCACCTGGGAGCGTGAAGATCAGATGAAGAAGAAATACCCGCATCTATTTCCAGAAGATTCGTCAACACCTTCAACAGCTTAAAATTTCGGGACGAAATTTATTTAACGGGTAGGTACTGTAGTGACCCGAACTTTTCCATGTTTATATATATTAATTGAGATTGATATTTACATGATTAAATGTTTCCAACATGTTAAGCAATCAAACTTGTTAAGACTTGATTAATTGAAATAGGTTTCATATAGACAATTGACCACCCAAGTTGACCGGTGATTCACGAACGTTAAAACTTGTAAAAACTATATGATGACATATATATGGATATATATATAGTTAACATGATACTATGATAAGTAAACATATCATTAAGTATATTAACAATGAACTACATATGTAAAAACAAGACTACTAACTTAATGATTTTTAAACGAGACATATATGTAACGATTATCGTTGTAAAGACGTTTAATGTATATATATCATATTAAGAGATATTAATACATGATAATATCATGATAATATAATAATTTAAAATCTCATTTGATATTATAAACATTGGGTTAACAACATTTAACAAGATCGTTAACCTAAAGGTTTCAAAACAACACTTACATGTAACGACTAACGATGACTTAACGAATCAGTTAAAATGTATATACATGTAGTGTTTTAATATGTATTTATACACTTTTGGAAGACTTCAATACACTTATCAAAATACTTCTACTTAACAAAAATGCTTACAATTACATCCTCGTTCAGTTTCATCAACAATTCTACTCGTATGCACCCGTATTCGTACTCGTACAATACACAGCTTTTAGATGTATGTACTATTGGTATATACACTCCAATGATCAGCTCTTAGCAGCCCATGTGAGTCACCTAACACATGTGGGAACCATCATTTGGCAACTAGCAAGAAATATCTCATAAAATTACAAAAATATGAGTAATCATTCATGACTTATTTACATGAAAACAAAATTACATATCCTTTATATCTAATCCATACACCAACGACCAAAAACACCTAAAAACACTTTCATTCTTCAATTTTCTTCATCTAATTGATCTCTCTCAAGTTCTATCTTCAAGTTCTAAGTGTTCTTCATATATTCTACAAGTTCTAGTTACATAAAATCAAGAATACTTTCAAGTTTGCTAGCTCATTTCCAATCTTGTAAGGTGATCATCCAACCTCAAGAAATCTTTGTTTCTTACAGTAGGTTATCATTCTAATACAAGGTAATAATCATATTCAAACTTTGGTTCAATTTCTATAACTATAACAATCTTATTTCAAGTGATGATCTTACTTGAACTTGTTTTCGTGTCATGATTCTGCTTCAAGAACTTCGAGCCATCCAAGGATCCATTGAAGCTAGATCCATTTTTCTCTTTTACAGTAGGTTTATCCAAGGAACTTAAGGTAGTAATGATGTTCATAACATCATTCGATTCATACATATAAAGCTATCTTATTCGAAGGTTTAAACTTGTAATCACTAGAACATAGTTTAGTTAATTCTAAACTTGTTCACAAACAAAAGTTAATCCTTCTAACTTGACTTTTAAAATCAACTAAACACATGTTCTATATCTATATGATATGCTAACTTAATGATTTAAAACCTGGAAACACGAAAAACACCGTAAAACCGGATTTACGCCGTCGTAGTAACACCGCGGGCTGTTTTGGGTTAGTTAATTAAAAACTATGATAAACTTTGATTTAAAAGTTGTTATTCTGAGAAAATTATTGTTATTATGAACATGAAACTATATCCAAAAATTATGGTTAAACTCAAAGTGGAAGTATGTTTTCTAAAATGGTCATCTAGACGTCGTTCTTTCGACTGAAATGACTACCTTTACAAAAACGACTTGTAACTTATTTTTCCGACTATAAACCTATACTTTTTCTGTTTAGATTCATAAAATAGAGTTCAATATGAAACCATAGCAATTTGATTCACTCAAAACGGATTTAAAATGAAGAAGTTATGGGTAAAACAAGATTGGATAATTTTTCTCATTTTAGCTACGTGAAAATTGGTAACAAATCTATTCCAACCATAACTTAATCAACTTGTATTATATATTATGTAATCTTGAGATACCATAGACACGTATACAATGTTTCGACCTATCATGTCGACACATCTATATATATTTCGGAACAACCATAGACACTCTATATGTGAATGTTGGAGTTAGCTATACAGGGTTGAGGTTGATTCCAAAATATATATAGTTTGAGTTGTGATCAATACTGAGATACGTATACTCTGGGTCGTGGATTGATTCAAGATAATATTTATCGATTTATTTCTGTACATCTAACTGTGGACAACTAGTTGTAGGTTACTAACGAGGACATCTGACTTAATAAACTTAAAACATCAAAATATATTAAAAGTGTTGTAAATATATTTTGAACATACTTTGATATATATGTATATATTGTTATAGGTTCGTGAATCAACCAGTGGCCAAGTCTTACTTCCCGACGAAGTAAAAATCTGTGAAAGTGAGTTATAGTCCCACTTTTAAAATCTAATATTTTTGGGATGAGAATAGATGCAGGTTTTATAAATGATTTACAAAATAGACACAAGTACGTGAAACTACATTCTATGGTTGAATTATCGAAATCGAATATGCCCTTTTTTATTAAGTCTGGTAATCTAAGAATTAGGGAACAGACACCCTAATTGACGCGAATCCTAAAGATAGATCTATTGGGCCTAACAAACCCCATCCAAAGTACCGGATGCTTTAGTACTTCGAAATTTATATCATATCCGAAGGGTGTCCCGGAATGATGGGGATATTCTTATATATGCATCTTGTTAATGTCGGTTACCAGGTGTTCACCATATGAATGATTTTTATCTCTATGTATGGGATGTGTATTGAAATATGAAATCTTGTGGTCTATTGTTAAGATTTGATATATATAGGTTAAACCTATAACTCACCAACATTTTTGTTGACGTTTAAAGCATGTTTATTCTCAGGTGAATATTAAGAGCTTCCGCTGTTGCATACTAAAATAAGGACAAGATTTGGAGTCCATGTTAGTATGATATTGTGTAAAAACTGTATTCAAGAAACTGATTTCGATGTAACATATTTGTATTGTAAACCATTATGTAATGGTCGTGTGTAAACAGGATATTTTAGATTATCATTATTTGATAATCTACGTAAAGCTTTTTAAACCTTTATTTATGAAATAAATGTTATGGTTTGTTTTAAAAATGAATGCAGTCTTTGAAAAACGTCTCATATAGAGGTCAAAACCTCGCAACGAAATCAATTAATATGGAACGTTTTTAATCAATAAGAACGGGACATTTGAATACCAATACTCAGTACTGTTTATCACTGATAACTACTACTCAACGCTGCCTCTCACTGCTAGTCACGACTGATCACTACTTCTCACTGCTTGTCATTACTAAATACTACTTACTACTTGCTACTACTCAATACTACTCATTACTGCTTACCACTACTAAGTAATACTCGACACTACCAACACCTATGCGTTTTACTACTCGCTAATGTGCATCATAACTCATTTCTGATACGTCTTTAGAGGAGGAATTCCTGATAACCGCCCGCACAATACGTAGTAGATATTGTCCACTCGATTATCAACTTACCTATCATTCAACCATCCGCCATCCATGATTTTGTTTTCCAACACGAGCCTACCGACTGAAGACCATTATGCCTTATTGGGTGCATTAGAGTACATGTGCATATACTTATGATGTGAGCATGCTATCTAACAACTTATACGTCACTACTATCATCACTGCTTATCACAACCCATCGCTACTTATCGCTAACGCCACCACTCATTGCTACTAGTAATACTACCTGTTACCATATCCCTCATTATTTTGTTCCAACATACTATTCTTAAGCGACAATCATTTTCATTATACCCACAAACATTACCAACCAACTTTGAACACATCGACGCGAACTACACTTCATCTGTTCCTGCGAGACACACCCGTCTGGGAGTTTGTACCAACCCTTTTCGATTAAATATTAGATTTTCTTTGAGTTTCCATTACACCTTGTTCATTTTCGTTCTCCATGAAAATCATCACGTTCTCGCTCATCAACCATAATGTTTATATATGCTGTCAACACCGGTGCTGAGAGAAGCTTTAACACTAGAGAAATAGGTCACGACGTTTATAAACCTGTACCTACCTTAGACAACGTGTACTATATAGAACTATTAAACTTGGAAGTTTTAACTTAGTGGTTGAAACAAACTGGTTATCTGACGATACAACCAAGGCAGCTACAACTAGAAGGCTATTCGAATTCCTTTTCCTGATGATAATGGTGTACGAAGAGGAGATCAGTACGCCGTCATGTCACACTAATTACTCGAAGGTCCATAAGTACAGGAGATGATAATGTCTCACAACTCTGACACATGTGAGTAAAGATGAATCGACATTTAAGAGACCCGAATATGTCTTGACTATTAGAGATTTCCCTGAAGTTACACGTCCACCCCACTGTGAGGTTGAATTTCAGATTGATTTGGTGCCAGCAGCTACACCCGTTACGCGTACAATATACGGACTTGCACCTTTAGAACTACAAGAGCTTCCCGTGGTGAAGAACATCAGAGTTGTAATGCCCTAATTTGTGATCGGTACTAGAAGGTAGGTCACATAGCCATGAATTTCCGAGTTGGAGCTCCAGTCTTGTTTGTTAAGAAGAAGGATGGGTCGATGAGGTTGTGTATCGACAACAGAAAATTCAACAAGTTGACAATCAAGAATCGGTATTCGCTACCGAGAATTGATGACTTATTTGATCAACTATAAGGATCTAGTTGTTATTCAAAGATTGATTTGAGATCCGGGTATCACCAATTGAGATTCAAAGGAGCTGATGTCCCAAAGACAGCGTTTAGAACACGTTACGGACAATATGAGTTTACAGTTATGTCGTTTGGTTTGACGAACGCACCAGTAGTGTTCATGGACCTCATGAACCGTGTGTGTAAGCCATACCTAGATAAATTCATCATTGTGTTCATTGATGATATATTGGTGTACTCCAAGAACAGAGAAGAGCACGAGCAGCATCTACGTTCGATATTGACTATGCTTAGATAAGAGAAGTTGTATGCAAAGTTCTCTAAGTGTGACTTTTGGTTACCAGAAGTACAATTTCTTAGCCATGTTGTAGGGGCCAATGGAATACAGGTAGATTCAGCAAAGATTGAGTCGGTTAAGAATTGGGAAACTCCCAAGACGCCAACGCAGATTAGGCAATTTTTGGGACTATCCGGTTACTACAGGAGATTCATTGAAGGATTCTCTAAGATCGCCCGACCATTGACTGCGTTGACTCATAAGGGCAAGAAGTTTGAGTGGTCAGAACCGCAAGAGACTGCATTTCAGTTGTTGGAGGAGAAGTTAACAACTGCACCAGTATCGTCGCTACCCGAGGGAAGTGAAGATTTTGTTGTTTATTGTGATGCCTCACATCAAGGAATGGGTTGCGTGCTTATGCAACGAAACAAGGTTATTGCTTATGGATCGCGTCAGTTAAAGATTCACGAGCAGAACTACACTACGCACGACCTTGAGTTAGGAGCTATTGTCTTTGCACTTAAAATTTGGAGACACTACCTGTTTGGAACCAAGTTCACTATCTTCACTGACCATAAGAGTTTACAGCACATATTCGATCAGAAACAGCTCAACATGAGACAACGACATTGGATGGAACTAGTTAATGATTATAACTGCGAACTTCAATACCATCTGGGCAAGGCGAATGTTGTGGAAGATGCTTTAAGCAGAAAAGAGCGAGAGAGACCTCTTAGGGTTAAGGATCTTAACATAGTTGTCCGTACGAATCTCACATCACAAATCCGTGAAGCACAACAAGAAGCCATGAAACAAGAGAATGTCGATGTTGAATTTCTCAAAGGGATGGATAAGAAGTTTGACATCAAGGAGGACGGAACACGGTACTTTGCTAACCAAATTTGGGTACCAAAGTTTGGTGGATTGAGAGAACTAGTGTTGGAGGAAGCACACAAGTCGAGATACTCAATTCATCTGGGATCAGATAAGATGTACCAGGATTTGAAGGCGTTTTATTGGTGGCCAAATTTGAAAGCTAACATTGCTACTTATGTCAGGAAGTGCTTAACTTGCGCTAAAGTCAAGGCTGAACATCAGAAGCCATCAGAATTATTAACTCAACCAGAGATTCCCCAATGGAAGTGGGAAGGTATTTCCATGGACTTCATTACGAAACTGCCGAGAACGGCGGGAGGTCACGATACTATTTGGGTTATCGTGGATCATCTCACTAAGTCCGCACACTTCTTACCGATAAGAGAAACTGATAAAATGAAGAAGTTGGCTCAGATCTACATTAAGGAAGTCGTCTCTAGGCATGGAGTGCCTATATCCATTATATCTGACCGCGACAGCAGATTTACTTCCAGGTTTTGGCCATCATTACAGAAAGCAATGGGGACCCGTCTAGATATGAGTACAGCATATCACCCCCAGACGGATGGCCAGAGCGAACGAACTATTCAGACTTTTGTGGACATGTTGAGAGCGTGTGTCATTGATTTTGGAAATGGATGGGACAAGTATTTACCACTAGCTGAGTTCTCATACAATAACAGCTACCATGCGAGCATTAAAGCTGCACCTTTCGAAGCATTGTATGGAAGGAAGTGTAGATCTCCCGTTTGTTGGAGCGAATTGGGAGATAGTCAGTTGACAGGTCCTGAGATTATTCAGGAGACAACTGAGAAAGCCTACATATTCAGGAATGACTGAGAATGGCTCGAAGTCATCAAAAGAGTTACGTCAATGTTTAGACGGAAGGACATAGAGTTCCAAGTTGGTGACAAGGTTATGCTTAAGGTATCACCTTGGAAGGGTGTTGTACGATTTGGGAAACGAGGTAAACTGAGTCTTAGATATGAAAGAGTTTGAGATAACTGAAAGAGTTGGACCGGTAGCTTACAGATTGGAAATGCCACAAGCACTCAGCGGTATTCATGACGTTTTCCATGTATCCAATCTAAAGAAGTGCCTAGCCGATGATAATTTGATTATTCCTTTAGAGGAACTACGTATCGACGACAAACATCATTTCATTGAGGAACCTGTTGAAATCTTGGGCCGCGAGGTCAAACAGTTGAAGCAAAGCAGAATTCCTATCGTTAAAGTTCGGTGGAACGCGAGAAGAGGACCAGAGTTCACGTGGGAGCGTGAAGTATCCGCAATTGTTTCCCGAGGAAACTACTTCAGCGGACAATCACTAAAATTTCGGGACAAAATTTTCAATAACAGGTGGGTAATGTAACAACCCTGATTTTTCCGTTACTTCCGTTAACCTTCTGTTAGTTTATTTAACGGCGATTATTTAACTTTTATGCGTTTATGTGTATTAAATGCGTACTTGATCTTCGGAGGGTTTTAATAATTAATATGGGTTAATATTAATTCAAATAAATATTTCGGATAATGAAATACGATAAAAACGATACAATTTTGGATAATAGCTTTTTGAGCAACGAAACGCTCGGGTTTATTTTAATAATTAATTTTATTAATTATTAACTTTTTAAAATATTTAATTTATTGGGTTTTTATTAAATTAAGCAATTGGTTGCGTTTAATGATCGGGTTAGCGTTCCGGGCCTTCGGTACGACTAAACGGCACTTAAAATGGACCACGATTACACGGGATTGCAAAACGAGAGCCCGGGGATACCCCATGGGGCCCATTCGGCTGACCCCTCCCCTCTTCCCCTTATATTTTAATTTTTGCAAGTTAAGGGACTTATTTGTATTTAGTATTAATTAAACCCTAATATAAGTACATGTAGTAAACCTAAATTTGGCATAAACCCTCACAAAAAGAAATCACCAGGCGACTGCTCTCTTCTCCCCTGCCCATTCGTCAATCACCATCACCTTACCATCACCTTCAATTTTCAATTTTTGATTAAACCTCATGAACAAACGCTGCAGTTCTCGATCTCCTTTACGCGTTGATATAATTCTTTTCGCGATCAAAGGTATAATTGCATGAACCCTAATTTTTAAAATCTGATTTTCATGTGAGTTTCATAGTTATGTTGTCAATTGCTCAAGTCTATACGCGTACGTGTTAATTGTAATCGTTATTTTGATTGTTTGATGCGCTAGGGTTTAAAAACGAATTTGTATTTGCTTGATCAGAAAAATTAAGTTTTTCAAATGTTAATTATTATGTTATAATCAGATTCCTTGCGAAAAACTATTGAGTTTAGGCTTTGGATTTGCTTGATTTCGTTTCCGTATGATTAAGTTATGTCGATTTGAATTATCGTTGTGTTTTTGTTGCTTTATCAGAAAACTGGTATTGATAGACAACGAATTGGCATGTGAGACTTATACCAATGGAAAGATAATTTAAAAACAATCAATTTAGACTAGGATATCATGTCGTTTTCTTATGTATAGCCCGAGATATGCTAGAATTAGTGTAAAAGTAGTTTTATACAGCACTTGCATGAAAATAACCTTGTATGATAAAATGTGTTAACTTTTGTGATTAAAGCTTTGCATATTTGAAAATTAAACAAAAAGTAATTCATCTTTCATGTGGATATCATAGGCTAATTGTATCTAGATCTTCGGATAATCGTATGCGAATGTGACTGACTAAATGAGAATCGAATCTGTAAATTGATCACGGTTTTGTACTCTGTGGATTATATGAATTGTTTGAGAATGTATGCTTCTGGGAAATGAAACTTAACATGATATGGGACTTATTGTTAGTTTATGTCAATCTCTGAAACCTTAAGCATTGAGCACAATAGAGCCATACTTTATGCAAATTCTGATTTGAGCTGAAAACTGAATGTTCAACTTGCACGAATAAACTGTACAAATTGGCTAAACAAAAGTTGCTATATTTTTTATATGTGTTACTTTGATTCGTCCTTGAACTATGTACACTGGTCTTGTATCAATTGCATGTTCCTAACTCCGGTTATAGCCAAAATGATATCAGTGCGCTGTCAGAAACTGACTTGGAAAACTCCAAATGTATCCCTTCTGATTCCTAACTTTTAATTGTCGTATGAGTCCCTGGCCAGAATTTTTGGAATTTATTTTAGGTATATTTATGATCTGGTGTTTTCCATGTTTATGTGAATTTTGTACTATGAGATAATATGCTAAGTATGCTACATGTTCATGGATTTGGTGCACAACGATAAACTGAAATTGTGAAAATGATTATTCATGACCTAAAACGTATTGTATGACTTAGGTTTGACATGTTGACCAATATTTGACATGAACCTACTGATGTTGACTTTAGTTGACCACATTGACTAAGTTTCACTTTCGGTTTGACTTCAGTTGACTTTGTTTGACTTGCATGATATAGTTGACTTTTACTTTAAATCGCGTCGAGTCGAGCAATAAGACAATGTATGCTATGAAACCACACTTGTTTAAGATAAATATATTGACTAACCTAAATACATATACTTAGGTTACATTACTCGGGTCTGAACCGTACGAGTCGTTTGTCTTTCATTCCGAGCTTTATTCAAAGGTGAGTCTACAGTCCCGCTTTTTACATGTTTTCAGGGATGAGAATACACACTGTTATATTTACATTTTCAATTACTTTTATATTGACATGAGTACTACACATATGCATACTGAGTTTGTACAAAAAGCCTCTAGCTTGAATACTTTTAATACCATCGGTGTAAGCACAATTTAGATGGACGGATCCGTTAGGTTGACAACCTCACCCACTATAAAAGCAGTGGTGCATTTATTTTGAACATTAGATACACTCGTATAGGTGTATAACATTTTAGGAGGTAAAGGCGGGTATAGTGTCATCTATACTCGGGTTAATGCTAGTATTCAGGTGCTCGGTGTATGCAGCGATAGAATCTCATGGTCAAGGAAATTAAACTATTTTTCTGATAACTGTTTTTCAGATACTATACAACAATATTTAAACTGTGGTTTACGAGCAAATGAGATAAAACTTGACAGGGTGTTGTCTACAAATGATTGAAATTTGACATGGTAGTGTCAACAAACTTTTGAAACGAGAAACGGTGTTGTCTAAAAACTTTAACATTAAACTTTGGTGGTCTTTCACTAGTAAACGTTTTCGAAATATTATTTCTTAAACATACTGTATTGTTTACCTAAAACCTGTAGATTCACTCAACATTATTGTTGACCCGTTTTGCGTGTTTTATTCTCAGGTATTAATTGCTTCCGCTGTAGAATATTGCTGTTACGTAGAAGTCAAGCCAAGCACTGGGAGCAGAGTTAACATTCCGTTAAAGGGATTTGACGGGGTGTTACATATGCTAAAAAAGTTGGATTGTTACATTTAACTACTTAATATATTACTTATTTTGTGCAAATTTAATACTCTATAAGTTTTTATTGTCTTAAATTAATAGTTCGTTTACATAAATAAATAAAAATAATGAGGTAAAATTCTTTATACTCTCTTATATGTATCTTATATGTAGGTAAAACAAATA
This sequence comes from Rutidosis leptorrhynchoides, assembly GCF_046630445.1. NCBI lineage: Eukaryota > Viridiplantae > Streptophyta > Magnoliopsida > Asterales > Asteraceae > Rutidosis > Rutidosis leptorrhynchoides. The sequence continues at coordinate 509,617,832 of NC_092336.1, forward strand.
TATAGTTAAAACGTAAAAGGTAAAATCATCAACTAACAACAAGTACAGTATGATAATAACATTTTTTCTTAAATATCACTAGCATATCCTTACCGCCGTAAATATCACTTGCATATCCTTACCGCCATTCTCTCTCTCTCTCTCTCTCTCTCTCTCTCTCTCTCTCTCTATGTAACATCCCAAAATCTGTCTCAGACCCAAGCAGCGCCACGACCTATAACATGAGCTGATGGTTGGTTCTATTAAAAGGCTCGACATGGTTTTTCAGCATTTAAAAAAAAGATTAAATGAGGGGCAGTTTGGTGATTTCATATGGGATTCGGGTTTTGAGCCACAAAACTGATACCAACCTCATCTTATCTTCATTTTATCCCATCTTTTTCCACCCAAACACTCTCAACCTTTTTAGACTGAGAAAGAGAGCTTAGAGAGAGAGAGAGAGAGAGAGAGAGAGAGAGAGAGAGCGCTCTATTTGAGGAAGAAGAATAGAGAATCAGGTTAAGTCTCAAGAGTTAAAGTTGTTTACCTCGTTCACGGCTACGTTGTGGTAGTGTTGGTAAGTTCTAATTCTGAATTTCATTGTTTGAGTTGATATTCAAAGTTAGGGTTTGAACTTGATTTGTTGAGAAACCCATTTAAACTCATGAAGTGAGTTTATTGATGCAAGTAATCGGGTTTAAAATTATTGTTTGTGGGTTTTGGGTTGGTGAACGAACTGGCCATGTTTAGGGCATGTAAATTGAGTTTAATCACTAGCTTTAGTGATTATGGGTGTGTTGAAACCCATTTGGGTGTATTTGGTTGACTAATTTTGAAATGAGTCAAAATTAGGGTTTAGGTGTCATTTTGGGTAAAATAAGTGTTTAACACTTATGTTTTGTTTTAAATGGTGTATTAGGACCATTCTTACTTGTGTTAGTGATTATTGGTTAGTTTGGGCGCGGTTTGTGCTTGAAAGTACATTTGGGTCAAAATTGCACTAAGTGTCAATTTGGGTTGGTTTGTAAATACACCCTAATTGTGTTGTTTATTATGTGATAATGGAATAGGTACTTTCCATTAATGTGTTGCGGATTGTTCGGTTGCATTCATTGAGGCGCTAAGGTAAGTGTACATATATTATATGTGTATGTATGCATAGGATGGGTGCGGGTGGGGGTAGAGTGAACCTTGGGCATTCGAGTTCACTTTACACGTGTAAGAGATGATGGACTCTATGAGTTTTAGGTCCTTGAGGCACGTGTGTGCGTTTTGGGTTACCACCCTTGGGGTAGTGAATTTCGGGCGATACGAATTCACGTTGACGAGTAGGTCAACCCCGTGATGTTGTTGAGGTGATGTGGGTAGTGATTCGTGTGTAGTTCGGCTTCACTAGTGAATCTCGTGTAGTTCGGATTCACAATGTCGCGTGTAGTTTAGGCGTTCCCATTGTTGTTGTGTTACGGCCTAGGGTAGTGATTCTCGTGTAGTTCGGCTTCACTAGTGAATCTCGTGTAGTTCGGATTCACAATGTCGCGTGTAGTTCGGGCATCCCAATTGTCGTTGAGGTGAAGGTAGTGAATCGCGTGTAGTTTCGAATTCACTTAGGCACGTGTAGTTCGGCCAACCTTTGTGTGTTTAGGGTTAAGGGGTTAACCTTTTTGTATCGGTTTTATATTGTATATGCATATATATACATGTTGTATGTTGTAGCTAATCTTACAGATTTGGTTTGGTGGTACATTACGTATAGCTTTGCTTAGTTATACTTGGAATGTGGTATGTATTTACTAATTGTGTTGGTGTTGCGTATTCATTCTATGCATATGTATGTATATAGTTTGTTTATCCTCACTAAGCTTTATAGCTTACCCTCTCGTTGATATTATTTTTATAGGTTCGCAATGTGGCAGCTCGAGTAAGCGTGGGAACTAGTGGACTGTTGTAGGTTGCTTTAGAAGATTTTACTTTTGGATCGATTTAGGATTGGGTAGTGTTTTTCCAATCACCATGCTCGGTTTTGTTGGAGATTAAAGTAGTCGGGTCGAAACAATCGTTTGATGATGTAAACGGGTTATGTGAATGCCCGTTTGGATATTTAAACTTATGTATTAAATGTTTAAAAGTTGTCTAAACTTAACATTTTAATGGAAGCGTTTTGAAACATAATTAGGACCTTAATGTTATTAATATTAATGTATTAAAAAGGAAAAAAATTTATGGGCCGGAATACGACGGGTTGGGTCGTTTCAAATGGTATGAGAGCATGGTCTAAGGCATTTAGGCGACTTGAGATAGGTGCCTTGACTTAGACTTATGTATGTGCTTATTTGTTGCTGGACTTGTAGGAGAACGGGTCAAACGGGAGATTGGTTAGTGCCTTAGTGTGTCGGTGAACTAACTAGGATAGTGATTGTGTTGTGATATAATTCATGCGCGTGTTTATATAACGTAACGTTTTGTTTGTGTTATGAATATCATCGAGCAATATAGTCGTTGTACTAATGCGTTGAGATGACATGTACACATAATAATGACTAGCTACCATTGTTACGAGTGCAAATCGTGTCTAACAAGTGATGTACGACGGATATTAAGCAAGATGGGGCGGTGTTGCGTGTGGTTTATTTACGTTTCATTATTTGATCGATTTGTATTCTTTAGAATGACGACGAGAAGCGGGACTTTGAATGGAGAACGAAATGACGATGATGAGATGACGGCTAGGATTGAGGCCGCGGTTAAGGAGCAGATAAGTGCGCTCCGAGAAGAGTTCGAAAGGGGATTTCTCAAACCTCAAGGTGATGGTGAAAAGGAGTTTAGTAACAAGAAATTTAGAGTGACTAAACCTCCTATGTACTACGGAGATCCCGATCCGTTAGTGAGTACCTGTTGGATCTCAGATGTCGAAGGGTGTTTTCGTACAAGTGAATGTCCTCCGGATAAGAAAACGAGACTCGCTACTAGTTTGTTGCGGGGTAATGCGAAGAATTGGTTGGATGGTAAGATTGATATCGTTGGTGAAGAACCATTCATGAGGTTGTTGTGGGACGATTTTAAAAAGGAATTCTTTGAGGAGTTCTGGACACAAGCCGATTTGTCTCAGATGCGTGATGAATTGCGAAGTTTACGACAAGGGTCTATTGACCTAAATACTCTTAGGGCTACCTTTTTGTCTAAGGCTCGATTTTGCCTTGAGTATAATAACAATGATAGGTTGTTGAAGGAGGATTTTCTCAATACTTTAAATGATGATTTGCGTGGGAAAATTAGCATTGGGCAGGTGGAGTCTTTTACTAAGCTATTTTCCGTGACTAAAGGTTTTGAGTCATATGCTCTTACGAAGGTTGGAGATACTTCAGGTGAGAGAAGGGTTAACTCGTTTGGCGCTCCGAACAAGGGAGCCAAAAGTACTTTTGTGAGTACGAGTAGTATGAGGAAAGAGACATCAGGTTCTTGTACGTCTAGATGTTTTAATTATGGTGAAAGGGGACACAAGTTTGGGAGTGCCCGATATCGAGGAGTGGCGACGTTGTGTGTTTCTATTGCTGGGAAGAAGGGCATCGCAAGGCGGAGTGTCCTGAGCTAGCGGTGGCGGGCGTCGCGAGAAGACGTTCAGGTACTTTTAGTGTGATATTTGTATGTTAATTGTTTATAATAACATGTGGTGTGTGTGTAAGCCTTAGCTAAACTTTATTCTCCGTTGGAGATAATTTGTGGCGAGCGATTGGTTTACGATTGCGGTTTCAAGTTGCACTCCGTAGAGTGTGTGATTAATGTGTCGTGCCTTGACTCTATTGTGTGAGTCTTTTATTTTTTAAGCAATCGGGAGTACTAGGGTCATTAAGCTCACTCGAGTGAGACCCGTAGGACGTTGGATGCGATAGTGTCCTAGTGAGTAGAATGATTATGCGTTTATGTATAAGATTTAATTGTTCGCGGTGGTATGGTTAGTGATATCCGTCAGGATTCAAGATAGTGTAGCAGGGGGCGATGTTACACTACTGTTGTGACCGAGGCCAAAAGAGCGTGTGTAGGTTAGTGGTATCCGTCAGGATTCACTATAGTGTAGCAGTGCGTGATGTTTCACTACTCGTTGAGTAATCGAGGCCGGAAGAGTGTGGATGCGATGTGGGTTTAAAGTTCGCGAGTTCGATACCACATCGTGTTGGCATGTGATATGGGTTTAAAGTTCGGGCGTTCGATACCATATCATCATGTGTGCATGAGCGTGTTAGGTGGGTTTAAGTTCCCGAGTTCGATACCACCTAGGGGTTAGTGTTACGCGGTGTTAAGTACGTTAATGGTTGTTGTGAACACCGACGGTCATTGTGCGAGTAACGTGCCCTTATGTGCGCGTGTTATTGGGTTGTGTGTACCGGGTGTTTCATCATCATGTGAGGTACATGACGTGTGAACATCTTATCTAGAGTGTTGTGTTTTGATGCTCGTTATGAGTGAAGTGGCGAGTGACATCCTGGCGTAAGGATTCACTTTTCGTTAGCCACTTGATGTAGTGTGGTGAGTGATCCCGTAAGATTTCACTATTCATTGACCACGATTGCGATTTGATGTGTGTGTGTGGCGAGTGTTGTTCACTCTTCGTCGGCCACTTTTGCGTGTGAGTTATATGGTGAGTGTTGTACACTCTTTGTCGACCACTTTCTCCTTGTGTGTATGCGTGGTAGTGCCATTCGGGAGGCGTTTTTGCTTTACCACGTGCGTATGCGAGTAGAGTCATGGATGTTGACTAGATTTGATGTAGAAGATAACCGTGTTAATGGTTATGACGAAGCTGAAAGGTAAATAGGCTAGCTGTGCGGCCTACGTGGATTGTGACTAACGGGTGTCGCTAGAGAGTTGTGGGCGTTGAGCCGTAAGGTTCGTTGGATTTGTGTAACTTTGAGTAGTCAGGTGATGCGTAACACCGAGAATAGACCCCGTAAGGGTCGAGTTTTGAGACTCGGTGGTAGTGACGGGAGTTGCATACCACTGCGTCAGGTGCCTCCTTATACCTGCTAGTGGAATGCTTCACTCTGATGGTGTGCTTACTTTGTACTTGGGTACCGGTGAGAAACTCGAGGATACAACGGCAGTTTATGGTGGTGTTTAGCGGCGTTAACGTTTGACCGATTTAAGAGGTCGAGGTTCGAGTACCTTATTGTGAGTCGAATTGTTGAGTATGACCAACGTCGAGACCGGTCATGCGTATTGTGGAATGTCGAAATTCCGCAAGATGTTATCATCTTGGTGGTGAAAGTATGCAGTTAAAACGCTAAGTGGGGGAGTATGTATCCGGAGGGTACATAATTGCCTCGGTTGGTAGGCGTGTTCGAACGGTTGTTGGAAGTCGTCCCGTGTGATGAGCGAGCTCGGGACGTAGAGCGTTGATTTTTATTATCTCGTGTAGAGATATGTTAGTGTAGAGCACGTTCGAGAGTGAGTTTCTCTAGAGTCTTGAGGACTTGTACGCGCGAGAAGTGACAAGATCATCCTTTAAGGATGATCGAAACGATGCTCACGGAGTAATGGTGGACGAGTTGTGAGTCGTACAAGGTTGCATGTTGGTTGGAGTTACCGAAGAGCTTGCGAGAAATTCCATCACCGTTTGCATGGTGTGGATGACTCATATTGGTTGACGGTTGGCGAGGATACTCTAAGTTGCAAATTAGAGCGTGCCAAAGAACCATGGAGAATAGTTTGGGCGTTTGGGACATTGCGTGGCGAGAAAGAGTGACCGATAGGATGCGAGAGTGGCATCAAGGGGGTGTAGAGTTGTGTGAGAACTCGAAAAGTTGATAAAGGCGTACTTTGCTTGTTCGCGATGAGGTTTAGATCGCGAGGACGCGATCCAGTTTAAGTGGGGGAGAGTTGTAACATCCCAAAATCTGTCTCAGACCCAAGTCGCACCGCGGGCCTTCTAGCCGCGTCGTGGCCTATAACATGAGCTGATGATTGGTTTTATTAAAAGGCTAGACATGGTTTTTCAGCTTTAAGCCGCGCCGCTGGCTGTGGAGCCGCGTCGCGGCCTATAACTGCAGAAAGTACTGTTCATCATTTAAAAAAAGATTAAATGAGGGGTAGTTTGGTCATTTCACATGGTATTCGGGTATTGAGCCACAAAACTGATACCAACCTCATCTTATCTTCATTTTATCCCATCTTTTTCCACCCAAACACTCTCAACCTTTTTAGAGTGATAAAGAGAGTTTAGAGAGAGGGAGAGCTCTATTTGAGGAAGAAGAAGAAGAAGAAGAGAGAATCGGGTCAAGTCTCAAGAGTTAAAGTTGTTCACCTCGTTTACGGCAACGTTGTGGTAGTGTTGGTAAGTTTTAACTCCGAATTTCATTGTTTGAGTTGATATTCAAAGTTATGGTTTGAACTTGATTTGTTGAGAAACCCATTTAAACTCATGAAGTGAGTTTATTGATGCAAGTAATCGGGTTTAAAATTATTGTTGGTGGGTTTTGGGTTGGTGAACGAATTAGCCATGTTTAGGGCTTGTAAATTGAGTTTAATCACTAGGTTTAGTGATTATGGGTGTTTTGAAACCCATTTGGGTGTATTTTGTTGACTAATTTTGAAATGGGTCAAAATTAGGGTTTAGGTGTCATTTTGGGTAAGATAAGTGTTTAACACCTATGTTTTGATTTAATTGGTGTATTATGATGATTCTCACTTGTGTTAGTGATTATTGGTTAGTTTGGGAGCGGTTTGTGCTTAGAAGTGCATTTGGGTCGAAATTGCACTAAGTGTCAATTTGGGTTGGTTTGTAAATTCACCCTAATTGTGTTGTTTATTATGTGATAATGGAATAGGTACTTTCCATTGACGCGTTGCGGATTGTTCGGTTGCATTCATCGAGGCGCTAAGGTGAGTGTAAATATATTATGTGTATGTATGCATAGGATGGGTGCGGGTGGGGTAGAGTGAACCTTGGGCGTCCGGGTTCACTTTACACGTATAAGAGATGATGGACTCTATGAGTTTTGGGTCCTTGAGGCACGTTTGTGCATTTTGGGTTACCACCCTTGGGGTAGTGAATTTCGGGCGATACGAATTCACGTTGACGAGTAGGTCAACCCCGTGATGTTGTTGAGGTGATGTGGGTAGTGATTCACGTGTAGTTCGACTTCACTACTGAATCTCATGTAGTTTGGATTCACGATGTCGCATGTAGTTCGTGTGTTCCCATTGTTGTTGTGTTGCGGCTAAGGGTAGTGATTCTCGTGTAGTTCGGCTTCACTAGCAAATCTCGTGTAGTTCGGATTCACAATGTCGCGTGTAGTTCGGGCATCCCTATTGTCGTTGAGGTGAAGGTAGTGAATCGCGTGTAGTTTAGGATTCACTTAGGCACGTGTAGTTCGGCCAACCTTCGTGTGTTTAGGGTTAAGGGGTTAACCTTGTTGTATCAGTTTTATATTGTATATGCGTATATACATTTTGTATGTTGTAGCTAATCTTGCGGATTTGGTTTGGTGGTACGTTACGTATAGCTTTGCTTTGTTATACTTGGATTGTGATATGTGTTTACTAATTGTGTTGGTGTTGCGTATTCATTTTATGCATATGTATGTATATAGTATGTTTATCCTCACTAAGCTTTATAGCTTACCCTCTCGTTGATATTATTTTTATAGATTCGCAAGGTGGCGGATCGGGTAAGCGTGGGAACTAGTGGACTTTTGTAGGGTCCGAGTACTTAAATTCAGTGGTGTCTTATACAATTTAAAAGAAAAACTATAAATTCGAAATATATGTGGTCCGACAGTTAAATTTAGTGGTGTCCTATAGAAAATTAAATGATATTTTCTACAAAAAAAATTTCGAACTAGCGGTATCCCGTGACCCCACGGGTATACCCTTAAACTCGCCACTATATATATATATATATATATATATATATATATATATATATATATATATATATATATATATATATATATATATATATATATATATATATATATATATATATATATATATATATATATATATATATATATATATATATATATATATATATATATATATATATATATAGTCAGAAGTTTAAACAAGAACCAAACAAATGGCGAGAACTGTGAGAACTATTAAATTACAAGGATTTTCACATGTGAATAAGTTGAATCACATATAAATGTTGATGAAGAGTAAGAATGAACAAAAAAATTTAAAAAACCTGTAATTTAACTATATAATCAAATTTATAATTTCACGTTCACATGTGCAGATGTGATTGTAAATATGCGAACATTTCATATAATTCACAATTAAACATGTAATTGTGGTTGTGAATATTTGTTTGCCAATGATATGAACATCACATAACAGTTATATGTAATTTTTTGAATATAAATGCATATAAACCATGTAATTTAATAGTTCTCGTAGTTCTCACATTTTTTGTGATTTTCGATTGAATCTGCCTATATATATATATATATATATATATATATATATATATATATATATATATATATATATATATATATATATATATATATATATATATATATATATATATATATATATATATATATATATATATATATATATAGTCAAAAGCTAGCGTCGATTTATTGGCGACTTGACTGACGCTTAGAGCCTAAATTTTTTCAAACAATTTTATGTTCATTCTTACTCTCCATCAACATTTATGGGTGATTTAATTTACTCATATGTAAAAAAAAAAAACTTTGTAACTTAACGGTTCTCTCATTCTCGCCTTTTTTGTAGTTCTCGTTTGAACTTTTGACTATACATATATATACATACATACATACATACATACATACATACATACATACATACATACATACATACATATATATACACATATATATATACACACATACACAAATATCTATATATATATATATATATATATATATATATATATATATATATATATATATATATATATATGGATCAAATAAGAACTTTTTTGTGTGAGAACCCTGACAACTCAAAAATACACTGAAATGCGAGCAAAAAGGGAAATTCGAGCAAAAATGGGACACAGACGAACAAAAAAGAGCAATTCGAACAAAAAACGTGATATTCGAACAAAAAAAGGCGGGCGAACAAATTTGTGTTCTACATTTTGGATAGTCGAACAAAAAAATGTAGAACAAGCTGATAATCGAACAAAAACGCGATATTCGAACACAAATGTGCTCTACATTTTGGTATTGGAACAAAAAAAAAATTTGTTCGTCCGTGGTTTGATTTTTGTTCGACCACCTCCATTTTCATTCGTCCGTGTGTTATTTTTTTGCTCGACTCCCATTGTTTTTGCTCGCTCGCCACCTTTTTTGCTCGAATTTCAGTGTATTTGGAGTGTATTTTGAGTTCCTAGAGTTCTCACATGAAACAACCCAATCAGTATTTAACACGAGTAAATATTTTTTTTTAAATAAAAACCATTAGCGCCCAATTAAACGGTTACATATATCCCATTTAACAATATCACAAGTTTAATGTTTACAAAAGGCACGAAGGACATTAATTAAGTGTAATACAAGTTCGATCCATTTAAAAAGATAGTTTTAATCCAAACTACACCCGAGCATGGTTTGGGGCTAAACTACCCAAAACGCTAGGCCGACTTCAAAAGCTCAACACAAATCCAACATGGGGAACTAGTATCCAACAGCCCCCTTTCCCTTCTCCGTACCTGCATCTAAAAAGATAAACAACGAGAGGGGTAAGCTAACGCTTAGTGAGTGTAATAAGTTTACACATGCATATATAACCTACTTACTTGCAATCACAAACACAATACCGCATACAAGCTAGTAATTCGACAACCATGCAAACATTATGCATAAACTACTATCCGCAATTCACAATAAGCTAGCAATAACAATAGCACACGGTTTAAAATTTAATATGCTAAATATAAATTCACACAACCATGGTTAACCAATCGAACAAGGGAACGGTACTTGAAAGACCGTCGGAGTTCATAACATCCATTAGTGTTACTTAGTCACCGTGTAATCGCTAATCCCCCGGGTGACGTCTTGAACACCGCGACTAACTCACCCCCATGACAATGTGGCGTCTTGAACACCGCGATGATTCCACATGTCAATCAAAACAATGAGTGGTGTCTTGAACACCGCGACAATTCCACTCCCATGACAATGTGGCGTCTTGAACACTGCGACGATTCCACATGTCAATCAAAACAATGAGTGGTGTCTTGAACACCGCAACAATTCTACTCGTTACCTAGAATGTGGTGTCTTAAACACCGCGACAATACCACATTCACACTACACAAATAAATACATTATATACGTACACGCATAATTATTCCACTCACCTTAACACGTCGTTGGTGATTAAACACTTCCGTATGCTTCAAAGCAAAGTACCTAATACATTAAGTACACATTCAATACACAACTTGTGGAACTAACCACAATACTTACCTTTGAGCATTTAATGACCCAAATGCATTAAATGACTCACATCCACCAAAATCGCCCATTAATGGCCATGACTCGTCATAAATCACTAAAAGCTAGTGATTAGAGTCTACTATTACCAACTAACTCAATTTATGGGTAATTCATACCCATTTCACCCAATTAGGTTAACCATTACTCATTTGACCCATTTTAACACTTAGACTCACAAATCAAGTCAAACTTAAATCATTAATAATTCTTTCATCATTTACAAGTGTGATGGTGACTAACAACACCATTTAACACTTACAACCTCAATTCATAAGACCAAAACCCTAGATTATAGCTATTAGGGTTTTCTTACATCAATTTTACCCAAATTCACCCATTTAACCCCAAATGGGTCTTACAAGTCTCAAATGAACAAAACCCTAACCATAATTTAACTAAAACTCAAAACATGGAGTTAAGACTTACCAACACTATCCACTCGTAGCTAAGAACGAGGAGAAAAAATTTCCTACTTGCTCCAAAGATCGAATCACAAGTCTTCACCTTCGAATCGCACTTTTAATTTAAATGGGTTTTGTGTTTTGGAAGAGAAATGGAAAGAAAAGGGAAATGAAAATGAATTAAATGGGATAAGTGGTTGATATTTGAGCCACAAATCTGATCTAAACGCGAAAAGATGAAAATACCCTTGAACCACTCCTATTTAAGTCTGAAAAACGAATCAGCATACCAGTAGGGTCGCGGCGTGATAGTGCTCCAAATGAACATATATTTAGTAGCAATATCGTTCCAATATGTAAAGTTTTTAAATGTAATTTCCTTATTTTTAGTTGTAATAGTTAAATAAATAAGTGCGAAGATGAAAGACGCAAATCGCTCGAAAATGAAGATTTAAAGACAAAAACGAAGATTTGAAAGACCAAAACGTCCAAAAAGCTCAAATGTACAAGATACAATTCAAAAGGTTCAATTTATTGATGAGAAACGTCTAAAAATGACAAGAGTACAAGTTACAAAACGCAAAGTACAAGATATTAAATTATACGAAAGGACGTTCGAAAATCCGGAACCGGTACCCGAGCCAACTATCAACGCTCGACGCAACGGAGCTGAAAGTACAAGTCAACTATGCACAAGAATATAATATAATATTTAAATAATTCATAATAAGAATAATAATAAATAATAAAAAGTTGTTAATTGAGCATAGTTAAGGGGTCATAAGTGAAAATTTCAAATCAACATTTGCCTATAAAATGGAATTCACGTAGTAATGAAAAAGAACACCTTCACTTCATTTTTCTTTCTTTCCCTCTGTAAGAATATATATATATTTATATTTATAATATTAAGTTTAATTTAAGTTTAATAATAATTGGGTTATTGTAAGAAATATTTTACGGGTTTTAAAGTCGAAACTCTGCCCGTGTAACGCTACGCGATTAATCACCACTGTAAGCTATGTTCTTCCTTTTTAAATTAATGTATCGTAACTAAGTTATTATTATGCTTATTTGAGCCGAAGTAATCGTGATGTTGGGCTAAAATATTAAGAAGGGGTTATTGAACTTTGGACCATAATTAAGGTTTGGGCAAAAGACCGACACTTGTGGAAATTGAACTATTGACTATTAATAGATGGGGGGTATTGTCTAATTGAGTGACAACTCATTGGAGTCTGTCGAACCTATCTTCAAATTAATTAACCTAATAATTAATAATGATTATGGTTGTCCTATTTAGTGATGTTCATATGGAATCTGTTATAATCATTTAATTAATCAATTGGGTTGGGTAATTGATTATTCATTCTGATCAAGTGGATGAATTAATATTCATAAACTAATTAAAACAGGGGTGGATTACATATAGTGATAACTGGTGTAATTGTTGACAGAAGTGATAACTGCGTCACAGTTTAAATCCTTAATCAGTTGGAATATTTGACTTCGGGTATAAGGGTAATTTGACGAGGATACTCGCACTTTATATTTATGACCGATGGACTATTATGGACAAAAACCAGATAGACGTATCAAATAAACCAGGACAAAGGACAATTAACCCATGGTAATAAATTAAAATCAACACGTCAAACATCATGATTACGGAAGTTTAAATAAGCATAATTCTTTTATTATATTTCTCATCGTATCTTTATTTACTGTCATTTTATTACTCGCAATTTTATTTACTGTCATTTTATTTATTGACATTATTTTACGCACTTTAATTATCGTCATTTATCTTTACGCTTAAAATATAGAATCGACAAACCGGTCATTAAACGGTAAAACCCCCCTTTTATAATAATATTACTACTTATATAATTATATATATTTTGTATAAATATAGTTAAAAATATAGTAAGTATCACCAGCTCCCTGTGGAACGAACCGGACTTACTAAAAACTACACTACTCTACGATTAGGTACACTGCCTATAGTGTTGTAGCAAGGTTTAGGTATATCCCATCCGTAAATTAATAAAACTTGTGTCATATTTTGTAGTATTTTGTATTAAAAATAATACTATTTCGTACCCTCACGCTACATCATCAAGTTTTTGGCGCCGCTGCCGGGGAGCGCTAAAACGCTATATTTTTAATTTATATCTGTAAAAATATAGTTATAAAAAAGTAATTTCGGGGACACTTTTTGTGTTTTCACGGGGTATTAAAGTTTTTTTTTTAGTTTTTGATTGATTAAAGATATATTAATTTAAATATAATAATTTAATAAATATAATAATATAATAATATTGAAATAGAATATAATAATATAATAATATTTTAGAATCTATTAATGTAAAAGTTTTAAAAAGTCGTATTTATTAAATACTTCAGGGGTATATTATGTAACTTATAATTAATAATTTCTATAATGTCGCTTTCATGTGAATAGTAAATTAATTAATTTCTTTTCATTTACTATTCATGAATAGTAAATGAATTAAAAAAAGTTAAAAAAAAAAAATGGGTAAAAAAAATCGTTTTTTAAGAAAAATTTTTTTTCGTTTTTAAAAAAAAAAAAAAAAAAATTTGTGCAAAAAAAAATCGTTTTTTTTAAAGAAAAAAAAATTCGTTTTAAAAAAAAAATTGCAAAAAAAATCGTTTTTTTAAAAAAAAAAAATTTTTTAAAAAAAAAAAGTTTTAAAAAAAAATTTATATAAAAAAAAAATTTTTTTTTAAAAACAAAATTTTAAAATCCTTAAAAAACGAAATAAAAAAAAAATTAAAAAAAAAGTTTTTTTTATTACCTTTAGATTTTTAGACTCTAGTTACAATTTTTAGTATTAAGTTTAGTTTTGCCATAGTTATTTTTATTTCTAGAATTTTTAGGTTTGCCGTAAAATCCCTTAAGTGCTTATTCCTTAGACTAAGATTTATGTGCTTTAGAATTTTGCGACGCCGTTTTTCGCGCTACTTTCTTATTTTTATTTTTCGACGCCTATTTTTCGACCTTTTATTTTTCGACCTTTTTCGACGCGCAATCTTTTTCTTTCTTATTTCTCGCTATTCTAGTTTTAGGATTAGATTTTTATTCTACTTCTTATCTAAATTTCTTAAAATTACGAAAATTTATTTTAAGTGGTTAAATTGATAGACATCAAAATTTTCTGGTTCGTAGTAATAGTTGAATTTGTACGTGGACCGGGTTATTGGAGCCAAACAGTACTCAATTATATTGAGACCAAACGAATCCTGCCCCTCTGCTGCATCTTTTGGCTATTCGAAACGTGGGCAAAATCAGAAAAGTCTATTAATTGGATAACTTATATAATTTTTCTTTCCTTTTAAAAACTAATAGGATATTCAGTGAATGCACCGAGTAAAACGTTCACCACCTTTCATACGTTCACCACCTGTAACTCGATCAAGACATCTAGCAAATATTGTCGCCGTTGATTTTTCTTTAGAATCATCATCTAGTCAAACAAGAACTCCAACTCAAATTTCCGATAATCCATCTTTTGAACCCGACTTCACAACTAAGAACCCGGAGGATATTCAAGGACAATTCCAAGATCCTGAACCACTAGTCATTCCTCCTGAGCTACAAACCGTTAAATCAGAATCTTCTAGTGATTCGAATTCAAAAAATTCAATTATGGAAGTAACGGAACCTCTAAGTATGGAAGACCGAATGAGAGCTACACGCACGGGCCAAGGTCACGCCATTATTAAGCCAGAAGTTAATGCTCCAGATTATGAAATCAAAGGACAAATCCTACACATGGTAACTAATCAATGCCAATTCGGTGGTACGGCAAAAGAAGATCCAAACGAACATCTTCGAACCTTTAATAGGATCTGTACTCTATTTAAAATCAGAGAAGTGGAGGATGAACAGATTTATCTCATGTTGTTTCCCTGGACTTTAAAGGGAGAAGCGAAAGATTGGTTAGAATCGTTACCTGAAGGGGCGATTGATACATGGGATGTTTTAGTAGAAAAATTTCTTAAACAATTCTTTCCGGCATCCAAAGCCGTGAGACTTCAAGGAGAAATTGTTACATTCGCGCAAAAGCCAAATGAAACATTATATGAGGCGTGGACAAGATTCGGAAGGATGTTGAGAGGATGTCCTCAACACGGATTAGATACTTTTCAAATAGTGCAAATCTTCTATAAAGGCGTAGACATCGCTACAAGAAAAGACATCGACATAACAGCTGGTGGTTCCATCATGAAGAAAACCGCAACTGAAGCTTACAAAATTATTGATAATACAGCCTCCCACTCTCATGAGTGGCACCAAGAAAAAGATATCGTTAGATCATCTAAAGCGGCTAGAGCCGATTCTAGCCATGACTTTGATTCTGTTTCCACAAAAATAGATGCTTTCGAAAGACGAATGGAAAAGATGAATAAAGATATTCACGCAATACGAATCAGTTGTGAGCAATGCGGTGGACCACACTTATTGAAAGATTGTCACATTGAACTAACGATGGAACAACGAGAGAATGTTTCCTACATGAACCAAAGGCCGGAAAATAATTATCAGAATAATTATCAACCGCCAAAGCTAAACTTTAATCGAAATCAAAACATTCTTTACAATCCAAATGGACCAAACAATAATTCATACAACCAACAAGGTCCGAATAACCAACCGACTCAAAACAACACTTTCAATCAACAAAGACCTAGCTTGTATAAACCACCACAACAAACCGAAGAGAAAAAGCCAAATCTGGAAGAAATGATGGCAAAGCTAATGGAATCTCAAACACAATTTATTACATCTCAAACCCAAACAAACGAGAGGTTTGATCAGTCATTAAGAACTCAACAAGCTTCCATTTTGAATCTAGAAAAACACGTAGGTACTCTTGCTAGCATGATGAGTGAGAGGGAACAAGCAAAGCTACCGAGTAATACTGAAGCAAATCCTCAGAATGAGAATGTTAACATGGTTTCAACAAATTCTGAAAAACCAGCTCCGGAAGATGGGAAGGTTTTAGATGAGAATAAAAATGAAGAAGTTACACCACCACCACCAGAGTATGTAAAGTCAGTGGTGGCACCATATAAACCACCCATCCCGTTTCCAAGAAAAAGAGTTGAGTATGAGCAAGTAATAGGTAATAAAGTTGGTGATACCTCTGGAAAGAAGAAGAAGAAAAAGAATAAGAAAGTACAAGAAACAAAAACCGTAGAAGTAAACCCGGTGAATACAGTTCCACCAAAACCTCCTCCTAGGGTAGGTGATCCGGGTGAATTTATTGTTCCTTGTCTACTTAGTGATTGTGTCATGTATGATGCACTAGCAGATTTAGGTGCGAGTGTAAGTGTTATGCCTCTTTCCTTATATAAGAGATTAGGAGTAGGTAAGTTAACTCCAACATATATGAGTGTTCGACTCTTTGATCAAACCATTAAGCACCCAGTTGGAATTGCTGACAACCTACCCGTTCAAGTAGGTAATTTAACCTTTCTAGTCGAATTCATTGTCATTGACATAGAAGAGGACTCAAACATTCCTCTAATTTTAGGTCGACCATTCTTAGCGTCCACCGGGGCGTTATTTGATGTAAGAAAGGGTAGAATGACACTTAGTAGTGGTGACAAATCGATCACCTTTATGATTCGAAAGTCTAAATCTCCACCAACCAAAACCGTTGAACCAGCAAAAACGATTAGTAAGAACCATGTTGTTTTACCAACTCCAACGGTAATGCTTAACAATAATAGAACGCCTAAGTGTGGGGAAAATGAAGTAACACCTAATGATGACTTGATAATAAAGAACCCCATAGTTGATACGAAATTAAATAACCCCGTTATTAACAGTTCAATGAAGAAACTTTTTAAACGGGTTATTGATGCTAAAAGTAAGGGAAACTTTAAGTTATATAACCGGTTAGTATCCAATCTGTCGCCTAAAGAAAAGGCGAAGCTAGTTGAATTTGTGGATATTACGGAAAAAGCTGGTCACTGGCTTAAAGCAAAAGTCACAGATATGCAAGTTGATTATGGTCCAAGAGAAATTGACGATGAAGTTAATCACAATTTCGACACCACATCTACCTAAGTGTGAGGAGATTCAAATATTCTAAAAAGAAAATGCTGTTTGGAGTTAGTTGTTCTATTCTCGTGTAGTTTCGAGAATGGAATTCGATTGGTCTTTTCCGCTAGCAGACGCAAAACAACAAATGTGATATACAAATGAAGGAATGAACGATGAGGCGCGCCATCTATCATTCGATGAGCTTAGAATTTACAAACTGGGTATTTCTAATCACTTTTCTACACTAATCACCCTCATGAATTTATAATTAGAATATGATTTCATGCAAATGAGGGCATTGCATGATCTCAAGTGTGGGGAAGGGTTATAAATTCTCTCGGGTTTACACTTGGTTTATTTGCAAATTTTGGGAAAATTTGAAAAATTTTCAACTAAATGAACTCAAAATCATGTTTATACATATTTATGAACAATGAAACTAGGTGTTAATGCCGAAATTATCGTTACCTCGGAAAGGACATAAATTGAGAAACAACCTAAAACGCTTGAATTCATTTAAAATGGAATAGAAGAGAATAAAAAGGCAAAGAAAGAAACTAAGTGTGGGGAGAATATACCAAGTTATTCAATTAAAAACTATCTATCACATGTTTCTGTAAAGTTATTGCAGGTACTTTTGTTTTGAACGAAACTAATCAGTTTTACCCGATTTATTGTAATACTTTTGAATGAAAGATGGATCTACACGATGAATCAATTCCATCATTTAAAAGGAAGTAAAGTCTTCTGAAAAAGACACGCGCTTCTTGATTTAGGTCATGAAGTTGTCGTCCAGACCAGCTGTAGGTTGACGAAAAATCTAGAAAAGTCATCACTAAGATCAGCAGGAAATCCACGGACCTCAGCATCAAACAGGGTCGCCAGGTGGTCAGATTTATCCTAACCATGAGAATGATTTATCTCGTACAATGGGGGGGGCACCGTGCAAATTAGCTTGATAAGACTAATGAATCAGATCCCCAGAAAGGATAATCTCCTTAAAGATTAAAAATCAGCTTTTAAGACTGATATTACTCAATCCTTGAGATTGACCTTAAAGATTGAGAATTCAAACTCATGGAATTCGATGATATCTAAACTCGAGCTTGAACGAGAAAATATTTTGATCAAAATTGCAAACCGATTTGTTTTCTGAAAATCCATTTTCAATGCGTTCATTACCATTGAACGTAAAATCCTGAGAATTCATTGGAATTCATTAGGTCACCTGAACCAAATCGGGTGTCAACCGTAAGAACGGTGGTTGCATAGCATGGTCGGAGACAGGACCTTGTGTCAAACCGACAAATTATAAGGGTGAGCTTTACTATTGCTCCTACAAAGGATAGTAAAAGCATCCGACACGTTTTTGGACCATAATTAAAAGCATGTCACGGGACATTGCCTTAACAGTTTCTTGTTCATCGCTTTCCTTTACAATCGGACGGTAGTTTGCCGAAAGGTAATATACGGGACAAGTAAACTGGACGTGTTGCTTTCCTAATACAAGGTTAGCAAGTGGGTAACACAAAACCACAAGTGTTGAGCTAAAATTTTCAAATCTGAAACCCACACAACCCACAAAAATATTTTTCAAACACCGGTGAAGGGTTATTCAGGAAAACTTATCTAGGGTAAAAGCTAGATTAAATTTTCAAAAAGATCAAATGTTTTCATAAAGATCCAATTTCCTTAAGGATCTACATTTTCATAGTCATGTGAGACTGTAAACCACCTTTCAAATGTGCACTTTGCTTTGGAAACCGAAAGTAAATCGGCTATTTGATTGCAAGTGTCGTTGACCTAAACCCGAGGCAACTGTGGATGACACACCCACCTTTAACCATCATTACTGTCATTGTTTATACCGCTATATCAAAATCACTGATGTACAAAATGTGATGAATAAAAAAGTGATTCATGTATGTTTTTATTTCAAGTTCTGTATTGCTTGAGGACAAGCAACGCTCAAGTGTGGGGATATTTGATAGTGCTCCAAATGAACATATATTTAGTAGCAATATCGTTCCAATATGTAAAGTTTTTAAATGTAATTTCCTTATTTTTAGTTGTAATAGTTAAATAAATAAGTGCGAAGACGAAAGACGCAAATCGCTCGAAAATGAAGATTTAAAGACAAAAACGAAGATTTGAAAGACCAAAACGTCCAAATAGCTCAAATGTACAAGATACAATTCAAAAGGTTCAATTTATTGATGAGAAACGTCTAAAATGACAAGAGTACAAGTTACAAAACGCAAAGTACAAGATATTAAATTATACGAAAGGACGTTCGAAAATCCGGAACCGGTACCCGAGCCAACTATCAACGCTCGACGCAACGGAGCTGAAAGTACAAGTCAACTATGCACAAGAATATAATATAATATTTAAATAATTCATAATAAGAATAATAATAAATAATAAAAAGTTGTTAATTGAGCATAGTTAAGGGGTCATAAGTGAAAATTTCAAATCAACATTTGCCTATAAAATGGAATTCACGTAGTAATGAAAAAGAACACCTTCACTTCATTTTTCTTTCTTTCCCTCTGTAAGAATATATATATATTTATATTTATAATATTAAGTTTAATTTAAGTTTAATAATAATTGGGTTATTGTAAGAAATATTTTACGGGTTTTAAAGTCGAAACTCTGCCCGTGTAACGCTACGCGATTAATCACCACTGTAAGCTATGTTCTTCCTTTTTAAATTAATGTATCGTAACTAAGTTATTATTATGCTTATTTGAGCCGAAGTAATCGTGATGTTGGGCTAAAATATTAAGAAGGGGTTATTGAACTTTGGACCATAATTAAGGTTTGGGCAAAAGACCGACACTTGTGGAAATTGAACTATTGACTATTAATAGATGGGGGGTATTGTCTAATTGAGTGACAACTCATTGGAGTCTGTCGAACCTATCTTCAAATTAATTAACCTAATAATTAATAATGATTATGGTTGTCCTATTTAGTGATGTTCATATGGAATCTGTTATAATCATTTAATTAATCAATTGGGTTGGGTAATTGATTATTCATTCTGATCAAGTGGATGAATTAATATTCATAAACTAATTAAAACAGGGGTGGATTACATACAGTGATAACTGGTGTAATTGTTGACAGAAGTGATAACTGCATCACAGTTTAAATCCTTAATCAGTTGGAATATTTGACTTCGGGTATAAGGGTAATTTGATGAGGATACTCGCACTTTATATTTATGACCGATGGACTATTATGGACAAAAACCAGATAGACGTATCAAATAAACCAGGACAAAGGACAATTAACCCATGGTAATAAATTAAAATCAACACGTCAAACATCATGATTACGGAAGTTTAAATAAGCATAATTCTTTTATTATATTTCTCATCGTATCTTTATTTACTGTCATTTTATTACTCGCAATTTTATTTACTGTCATTTTATTTATTGTCATTATTTTACGCACTTTAATTATCGTCATTTATCTTTACGCTTAAAATATAGAATCGACAAACCGGTCATTAAACGGTAAAACCCCCCTTTATAATAATATTACTACTTATATAATTATATATATTTTGTATAAATATAGTTAAAAATATAGTAAGTATCACCAGCTCCCTGTGGAACGAACCGGACTTACTAAAAACTACACTACTCTACGATTAGGTACACTGCCTATAGTGTTGTAGCAAGGTTTAGGTATATCCCATCCGTAAATTAATAAAACTTGTGTCATATTTTGTAGTATTTTGTATTAAAAATAATACTATTTCGTACCCTCACGCTACATCATCACGGCGCGACCCCTTTTGTCGCGGCGCGGCAATTAACTTAAAATTCGAGCTGTTTAAATTGGTTCCTGGGGTTTGATTCGCGTTATATGTCGCGGCGCGACCTTCCTTTCCGCGGCGCGACAATGGTCGCAGTCTGACCACCTTTCCATATTTTAAACTCACAATGAAAAACACGACTTGAACCCTTCGTTCTCGCTTCTTATACGCATTAAACTTCAACTTTAAGCCTCACATGACTTAATACCCCTCCTAAACCATGTGTATACTCGTACATATATACCTTCTCATGCGTAATATATAACAAATTAACACTTTAAAACGTTTAAACACATAAACGAACAAGATATAACGTTCTAACAATTAAATAAGTACCTTAAGTCATATACGAAGAAAACGGGATGTTACAACTCTCCCCCACTTGAATCGGAGCGCGTCCTCGCGATCCAAGCCGCATGACAAGCCGGAAGATAAACCAAAACAAACTCTTCGGATTCCCACGTAAATTCGGAATCCTTTCGATGTCGCCATTGCACTTTGAAAGTTCTAACTTCTTTGTTCCGCAACATTTTAACCTTTTCATCAAGGATTGCAATCGGCTCTTCCACGTACTCTAATTTGTTGTTCAACGCAATCTCATCTAACGGTACCCAAGTCGAGTCATCCACAAGACACCTACAGAGATGGGAAACATGAAACGTGTTATGGATCCCCGCAAGCTCTTCAGGCAACTCTAGTCTATAAGCAACCTCACCAACACGAGCCAAAACCTTGAAAGGACCAATAAACCGAGGGGCTAACTTTCCTCGTTCCGATACCGAATAACGCCTTTCCATGGCGAAACCTTAAGCATCACCATGTCACCTTCTTGAAACTCAATCAGTCGCCTTCCTTTATCAGCATAAGATTTTTGTCTATATTGCGCCGCCTTAAGTCGAGCCCGAATCATCTCAATCTTACTATTCGTCTCTAAAACCAAATCGGTACTCCCCATTTCTCTTTGACCCACTTCACCCCAACAAATAGGAGTTCGACACCGACGCCCATAAAGCATCTCATAAGGTGGCATTCCAAAACTAGTGTGGTAACTATTATTGTACGAGAATTCCACCAATGGTAAGTGCTCATCCCAACTACGACCGAAATCAATAACACACGCCCTTAACATATCCTCCAACATTTGATTCGTATGCTCGGTTTGACCGTCCATTTGAGGATGATACGCCATGCTCATTTTCAATTGAGTACCCATATCTTCATGAAACTTATTCCAAAACCGAGACGTGAAACTAGTATCTCGATCTAAAACAATAGATATAGGAACCCCATGTCTCGATATCACCTCCTTGATAAACAACTTAGACAAAGTCTCCGACGATATCGTTTCCCGAATGGGAAGAAACAAAGCACTCTTCGTCAATCTATCAACTATCACCCAAATTGTATCATATTGGGTTCTCACCGTCTTTGGTAACTTAGTAATGAAGTCCATGGTAATGTGCTCCCATTTCCATTTTGGAACTTCCAACGGTTGTAACTTACCATACGGCTTTTGGTGTTCGGCTTTAACTTGCAAACACGTGACGCATTGTTCAACATACTTAACAACATCACGTTTCATACCGGGCCACCAATACTCTTTCTTCAAATCATAGTACATCTTCGTTGCACCCGGATGAATGGAATACTTTGACTTATGTGCTTCATCAAGTAGCACTTGTCGGTAGCCACCCATCTTAGGTACCCACACTCTTCCTTGAAAAGACAACAAACCATGCGGGCCTAAGGTAATGGACTCCGTTTGCTCCACGATTCGTTCCTCATGCTTGTTGTTAACGAAAGCTTCAATTTGAATCTCACCGAGCTTCACAAGAAAATCATTAGTAATAATCATGCGTAACGATCCTACTCGTATTGCCGGATGTTGACTCTTTTGACTTAACGCATCCGCAACCACGTTCGCCTTACCCGGATGA
Source organism: Rutidosis leptorrhynchoides (assembly GCF_046630445.1). Taxonomy (NCBI): domain Eukaryota; kingdom Viridiplantae; phylum Streptophyta; class Magnoliopsida; order Asterales; family Asteraceae; genus Rutidosis; species Rutidosis leptorrhynchoides. Next base: position 509,640,530 of record NC_092336.1, read on the forward strand.
TAAAGTATTTCACAATCATAATCCTTTACCACATCCATCCACCTACGTTGACGATAATTCAAATCTCGTTGGTTAAAGAGGTTCTTCAAACTCTTATGATCCGAATAAATCGTACACTTGACACGATACAAGTAGTGGAGCCAAATTTTCAACGCATGTACCACCGCTGCCAATTCAAGATCATGAATCTGGTTGCACCAACACCACTGCATCATGAATCCGTACGGTTGCACACTTCCTACCCGGTTGCACCAACACCACTGCATCCGTACGGTTGCACATGCACCCGTACGATTGCACCGTGTACCCGTGCGGTTGCAAGCTACAACCGTACGGTTGTGTTCATCGAGCAGAAGCAGCAGAAAAGACGGGTTTTCGAACCAAAATCGCTCAATCTCGTTTCCAGACATGTTTTTGACTCAAAATCCACACACAACATGTTAGGAAAAACATTTAGGGACTTAAACCCACAAATCTTACACATCAAACAACATTAAAATCAACCAATTTGACATAAAACCCACTTTGATAAAAACCTAACTTAAAACCACATAAATCCATCAATTTGAGACTGAAATCATTGATTGTCACCTTGAGATAATCACGAAATCAGTAAGAACAAGCTTTGTAACACAATTTCAAATCCAAAAACAAGATTGAGACAATTAGGGTTTCAAGTGTGAGAGTGATTTTAGGTACGGAGTGATTGAGAAATTTCCAGAAAATGGAAGAAGTGAGTTGGTCACAAGCTTATATATTTAAGCTAAATACAATACCCCATCACACACGGGTATTTACCAGTTATCTAAAATCTTTCGTACTTAATTTGACTGCCCTAACGGAGTCTAAATTAAATAAACGAACCTGTTCTGTGACCCTTGCCACAAACTGGTCTTAACCAAATAATAAAATAACAATAAACATTATATTAAAATAAAAGCATAATTACCCACACAATTATGCCTAAGGGCAATAAAGCCATCTTACATCTAGGCCCAATCTGAGGATGTTACAAATCCACCCCCTTAAAGAGATTCCGTCCTCGAAATCTGGTCTTGGTCAAACAAACGTGGATAACGATCCTTCATCAGCTCTTCAGTCTCCCACGTAAGGTTCGATCCTAAACTATGCTTCCACTCAACAAGCACCATATGAATCTCCTTCTTTCTCAACTTTGTCACCTTTCTATCGACTATCCTAATCGGTTCAACAACTAACTTTTGATTTAGGTCTACCCTCAAATCACTCAACGGAACCAGTTGCGTGAAGCGACCCGTCCTAATCCGTAAGGACGAATACAATAAAATATGATTACATCGCGAGGTACTTGACCTCTATATGATACATTTACAAACATTGCATTCGTTTTTGAAAAGACAATCTTTCATTACATCAAAAGTTGACGGCATGCATACCATTTCATAATATATCCAACTATAATTGACTTAATAATAATCTTGATGAACTCAACGACTCGAATGCAACGTCTTTTGAAATATGTCATGAATGACTCCAAGTAATATCTCTAAAATGAGCAAGTGCACAGCGGAAGATTTCTTTCATACCTGAGAATAAACATGTTTTCAAGTATCAACCAAAAGGTTGGTGAGTTCATTAGTTTATCATAACAATCATTTCCATTATTTTAATAGACCACAAGATTTCATATATTGTCACGCGTAACTCGCGAATTAAAATTCATTCATATGGTGAACGCTTGATAACCGAACTAACAGGATGCATATAGAATATCCCCATCATTCTGGGACTCTCATCGGACATGATAATCGAAGTACTAAAGCATTCGTAACCCGAATGGGACTTGTCGAGGTCCATAGATCTATCTTTAGGATTCGCTTCAATTGGTGGCAATTATAATAAACACCAATTATTAGGCTACCAAGCTAAAACGGGGCATATTCGATTTAATAATCCAACCATAGAATGTAGTTTCGATCACTTGTGTCTATTTCGTAAAACATTTATAAAAGCAGCGCATGTATTCTCAGTCCCAAAAATATATATTGTAAAAGCATTTAAAAAGGGAGCAAATGAAACTCACCTAATGTATTTTGTAGTAAAAATACATATGACGACATTGAACAAGTATAGGGTTGGCCTCGGATTCACGAACCTAAATCATTTGTGTATTTATTAATGTACATAGTTGTAATCGAACAATATATATATATATATATATATATATATATATATATATATATATATATATATATATATATATATATATATATATATATATATATATATATGAATCTATTAGTTATATACTTTTTATTAATATATATATATATATATATATATATATATATATATATATATATATATATATATATATATATATATATATATATATTTTGTTATAATAATTATTAATTTTCGTTATGTTATAAGTACTAAATATATATATATATATATATATATATATATATATATATATATATATAAATATATATATATATATATATATATCGCTTGCTTGTTAAAAGTAGTAAAAATAATTTGAGTAATGGTAAAAATTATAATAATGATAATACGTAGTATTACTAATAAAGATAATAATGTTAATAATTCTATTAATTATAATAATAATAAGGATATTAATAATAATAACTGTAAAAGTATTAATTTTACTATTAACGATAATTATGATAATGATTTCAATACTTATATATTAATAATGATTCTCATGATAATATTAATATTAATAGTTATAATGATTTGATAACCTTATTAGTAATGATAATAATAATAATAATAATAATAATAATAATAATAATAATAATAATAATAATAATAATAATAATAATAATAATAATAATAATAATACATAATGATAACACTAATGATTTTTAAATGATAATACTTATACTAATAGAAATGCTAATATTAATAATAATACTAATAACAATGATATTAATAATTATATAATGACTTTAACTTTATTACTAATAATAATTTGAATTTATAATAGTAATTATAACAATTAACATAACAATAATAATAATAATAATAATAACAATAATAATAATAATAATAATAATAATAATAATAATAATAATAATAATAATAATAATAATAATAATAATAATAATAATAAATATAATAATCAAATTAAAATTTGAGAACTACCACCAATATTAGGAATAAAAAGAAATGTCTCAGCCGGGTCTCGAACCCCCGACCTCTCGATTACCCATCAACACCCATCGCCACTCCTCTGATTCATTTTATCTGACTAACACCCATACTCTATATTTATAAACCGTATTATTTATCTGTTTACTTTCTTCTTCCTCACACCAAAACTCAACTGTCAAAACTTATGATCGATCGTAACAGCAACTAAGAATACAAATTGTAAATGAGATTGAAAAGGAAAACGTATATCTGTGATACCTTGATCAATTAAATAAACAAAATAGTTTAACAGCAGCAAAACCGTCGATGAACACTCAATCTTCAATTTCAAATTTAAGAATATTTTAGATCCAAGTTTCTACATAAAAGAGGTTGCAAATCCATCCTAAAAACTTTCTAAATCTTTAATTAAACCAGAAACATTACACCGAACATGAATTTCACGAAGAACAATTACTTTGACTTTTTAAAATCAACTTTGACTTCCAAAATTCGAGCTCGATATTAAAGATTGGAATTGGAAAACTTACAGACAGTTTAAATGTAGAATTCCTATCAAAACTGTATTTTTAGAATTTGCAAATTCGTTTGAATTCGAGGTTTTTAAAAAAAAACACGTACAGAGTCTTACGCTGTGTTCTTCCCCTTTTGCTGTTTAATTTTGACAATTAAAAGTTGTTTAATTGTTAATTGATAATTGTAATGAGGGAACTGAATTATTAACCTCATATTATTGATCGACTGGTTTGTTAAAATACAGATAGCAGGTCGACAAGCTATCTAAATCAGAAACAGAAGAAAGGTAATAAACTAAAAAAAATATAACATCAGATAAAGACTAATAACATATTTTGTTGTATCTGTTTTTATTAAGGTGTGAGATTCGATTTTATAGACAGGAGAATAAAACCAACTGCAGATGATTATACATAAATTGAATCTGATCTTGATTTTTATATATTTATGATAATGAATTCATAATTATAATTATATTACAAATAATAATAATAATAATAATAATAATAATAATAATAATAATAATAATAATAATAATAATAATAATAATAATAATAATAATAATAATAATAATAAGAGTAATAATACTAATAATTCATAATAATAATAATTTTTAGTGTAATTGATAATAATAGTATTATTAATGATAACTAATAATGATAATAATAATATCATTAATAATAATAGTAAATATATTAATATTGATAATAAATAGTAATGGTACTAAAAATGATAATGTTAATAAATATAATCATAATAAAAATGACATCGCTAATATTATAACTAATACTAGTAATAACACTACTTATAATAATATTAGGAATGATATTACTAATGATAATCAAAATAAATTGTATTAATTTTTATAATAATGATTCTTAATGGTAATGATAATAAAAATATCTAATAATTATACTAATATTAATCATAACATCTAAAATTTTAATTTTACTACTAGTTATAATAATATTAACCATGGAAATAATTATATTAATAATAATAATAATAATAATAATAATAATAATAATAATAATAATAATAATAATAATAATAATAATAATAATAATAATAATAATAATAATAATAATAATAATAATAATACAATAAAAAATCAAATGTGTCAAATTGCATATTATAATTTTAATAATGTCAATAGTACTGATGTTATTAATAATAATAATAATAATGAATGTAATAACTATAATTAAACTTGTAGTTACATTTAATATATAAATATTATAATTTACAACTTATGTAAGGTTTACTAATTACACAGTATATAATTGAATTATAATAATACTTATACATAGAATTCCTTTATATTTATGTGTATAGATTTATTACAACATACATATTATATTAATTATGTATAGGATTCATATATATATTTGTATATTTTTTTATTTTTTGTAGCATCTTAATGATTTTGTATATTACTCTACATATTTAATTCAAATGATTAAATAGTATAATATTAATTCAACTTAATATATGCACTTATATATATATATATATATATATATATATATATATATATATATATATATATATATATATATATATATATATATATATATATATATATATATATATTATTTACTTATTTATTTACACACAATTGTTCATGAATCGTCGGGAATAGTCAAAGGTCAAATGATTTCATGAGAACAGTTCAAAAATTTTGAGACTCAACATTACAGACTTTGCTTATCGTGTTGGAAACATATAAAGATTAAGTTTAAATTTGGTCGAAAATTTTCGGGTCGTCACATTGCGTCTCATCATCGACCTTACACTTCCTAAGGTAACACACGTTGAAAGTGTTGTGTATCCCTGCCAACTCTGATGGAAGCTCTAACACAATAGTCTGGTCATTAACCCGTTGAATAATCTTGAACGGCCCAATGTACCTTGGAGCTAACTTACCTCGCTTACCAAACCCGATAACTCCTTTCCACAGTGAAACTTTCAAGTAAACACGATCACCCAACTCAAAGTTTACTGGACGTCTACGTGGATCAGCGTACATTTTCTGTCTGTCACGTGCCGCTTTTAACTTTTCACGCGCTATTGCTACCTTGTCGGCTGTTATCTGAACTAATTCTGGACCTGTAAACTGTTTCTCACCGGCTTCTAACCAACAAGTCGGCGTTCTACACTTGCGACCATACAACATTTCATAAGGTGGCATACCAATACTCGAATGGTAAGTATTGTTGTAGGTGAACTCGATCAATGGTAGATGTATATCCCTCGAATCATCGTACTCTAACACACAGGACCTAAGCATATCCTCTAGTGTCTATATTGTACGCTCACTCTGACTGTCAGTCTGTTGATGATACGCTGTACTCAGATTTACCCTCGTTCCCAAACTTTTCTGTAAACTATTCCAGAAGTTTGACACAAATCTAGAATCCCTATCGGATACGATAGACAACGGAACCCCATGTCGACTAACTATTTCTTTCAAGTACAATTCTGCCAAGGTACTCAACGAGGCTATCTCTTTTGTTGCTAAAAAGTGTGCACTCTTCGTTAGTCGATCAACAATTAACCATATCATATCATTACTTTTTTGAGATCTAGGTAATTTAGTTACAAAATCCATCATAATATGATCCCATTTCCACTCTGGAATCTTCAACTGTTGTAACGAACCATAGGGTTTCTGGTGTTCGGCTTTAACCTGAGCACAAATATGACATCTTTCTACCAATTGAGCAACATCTTTCTTCATCGTTGGCCACCAATATGTCGGTTTCAAATCATTATACATCTTGGTACTACCCGGATGGACAGTCAACCTCGATTTGTGCGCTTTATTTAAGATCAATTTTCTTAAATCTCCAAGCATAGGCACCCAAATTCGGTTCTTAAACGTCTTAAGTCCACGAGAATCGTTAGTCAATTGGTCCTTGATTTTGGTCATCAGTTCAGTATTTAAGTTCTCCTCCAATAAAGCTTGGGCTTGAACTTGTCTTATCTGTTCAATAAGGTCTGAAACTATTTCGGTTCTCATAAATTTCACGGTCTCTACGGTCTTTTTACGACTTAAAGCATCGGCAACAACATTAGCTTTACCCGGGTGATACTTTATTTCACAATCGTAGTATTTTATAAGCTCAATCTACCGTCTCTGTCGCATATTCAGTTCTTTCTGCGTGAAAATATATTGGAGGCTCTTATGGTCTGTACATATTACACACTTTGTACCGTATAAGTAGTGTCTCCATAACTTCAATGCAAATACCACTGCGGCCATTTCTAAATCATGAACTAGATAATTACGTTCGTGTGTCTTTAATTGACGAGAAGCGTACGCAATAACTTTATCTCTCTGCATCAGTATACACCCCAACCCGGCAATTGACGCATCACAATAAACCACAAAGTCATCTGAACCCTCTGGCAATGCTAACACTGGAGCCTGACACAACAACTGTTTGAGCATCTAAAAAGCATGTTCCTGTTAGTCATTCCATCGAAAACTTACATCTTTTCTGGTCAATTTGGTTAACGGACCCGCTATTTTAGAAAAATCTTTTATAAATAGGCGATAATAACCCGCAAGACCCAAGAAACTCTTAACTTCTGTCGGCGTCTTCGGCGAATTCCAACCCATTACCGCTTCTATTTTCGATGGATCCACTTTAATACCTGCTTCACAGATAACATGACCCAGAAATTGCACCTCTCGAAGCCAAAACTCACACTTCGAGAACTTAGCGTATAACTGTTCTTTCTTTAACAACCCTAACACTAATCGAAGATGTGTCGCATGATCAGTCTTTGTCTTTGAATACACCAATATATCATCGATAAACACAATAACAAACTGATCTAAATACTATTTACAAACCCTGTTCATCAGATCCATAAAGACTGTTGGAGCATTCGTCAACCCAAATGGCATAACCAAGAACTCGTAATGCCCATATCTCGTTCTGAACGCTGTCTTTGGTATATCTGATTCTGTAACCCGAACTTGATGATACCCGGATCTAAGATCTATTTTCAAAAAGTATGACGCACCCTGAAGCTGATCGAACAGATCATCGATTCTAGGTAACGGATATTTATTCTTAACCGTTCTCTTATTCAATTCTCGATAATCTATACACATTCTCAGAGTACCATCTTTCTTCTTTACAAACAACACTGGTGCACCCCATGGCGAGGAACTCGGTCTTATAAATCCTCTGTCTAACAATTCCTGTATATGAGACATCATCTCTCTAATTTCAGAAGGTGCTAACCTATAAGGAGCCTTAGCTGCTGGAGTTGTTCCTGGAACCAACTCAATCTTATACTCTACTTCTCTTACCAGTGGCAACCCCGGTAACTCGTCAGGAAATACCTCAGGAAATTCCGAAACCACTGAAATATCAGTAACAGATCTTTTCTCTATCTTAGCATCAATAACATACGCCATAAAAGATTCACACCCCTTAGAGAGTGACTTTTTCGCCTTCATCATAGAAATCAACGAAAAACTTAACCAACTTCGTTCCCCTCGGGCCACAATACGGGTTCCGTCGATCAAACGTAAGGTCACAATCTTCTTATCACACTTAATGTGGGCCTTATGTAGGCTCATCCAGTTCATCCCTAACACTACGTCAAAACTAGGGATAGGCAACACTAAACAGGACATAGCAAGTGGTCTACCATCAATTTCTATACTAGCTCCAGACACATACGTTGTGACTGGAACCGTCTTACCATCATCTACCTCTACTCTAACAGGCTCAGGTAGCACAGTAGCGGGTAACCCTAACTTAGTACAGAAATCTATAGACATAAACGTCCTATTTGCACCTGAATCAAACAATACTCTAGCAGATATTGAGTTGATCAAGAACATACCGGTTATGACGTCATCATTATTAATTGCGGCCTCAACTATCATCTGAAAGGCCCTAGCTTCCGCAGTCGGAGGGTTCTTTCTTTTCTGTCCACTTGAGGCTGTGGAACCCCCGACAGATGCCGAACGCGCCCCTGACCTTGCCCCGAAACTTGCGCCCTTTGACACCTGACAACTTGCTGAACAATGACCTGGCTGATGACAACTCCAACACACATTCTCCCTGAAGGAACACCCCTGAGATTCAAGACCTACCATACCACATCTTAAACACCTTCTTGTTGTCTCAGAACACTGCCCACTGTGAGAAGACTTACAACCTTTACACCACTCTCTCTTCCCTGAACCAGACCCTGTGCTTGATTTATTACCTTTACCCTTCGGTCTAAACCCAAACGGTTTCTTAGACTTAGAACCTGACTGAGACTGACTGTTAGCCTGACTACCCTGCAGTACCACATTCCCTATATTCATGCCCCTTGCTGCTCTAACATCACTTTCTACCATCTTTGCCATCACAAAAGCTTGAGATAACGTCAGTGCTGACCTCACAAACGTCTTATATTCTGGCAAGATCATATTCACAAAATGTTGGATTCTTGATTGTTCATCAGGCACCCATTGTTGTACAAACCTCAAATTATCCATGTATTTCTCAATTACCTCATCAATTGACATCTGAGGTGTCATCCGCATCTCCAAAAACTCTATTTTGATTGTATTCATGTCAAACACATTGCAGTACTGCTCACATACCTTACCGTAAAACTGCTCCCAAGTGATCATTCGAACTTGTTCTGGAGGAACACTTGCTATCACAGAATCCCACTGTGACGACCCGGAAATTTCTGACCAAATTTAAACTTAATCTTTATATGATATCGACACGATAAGCAAAGTCTGAAATATTGAGTCTCAAAATTTTTGAACTGTTTCATGAAATCATTTGACCTTCGACCATTACCAACGATTCACGAACGATTGATTTGTAAATTACTATGTGTGTGTGTATATATATATATATATATATATATATATATATATATATATATATATATATATATATATATATATATATATATATATATATATATATATATATATATATATATATATATATATATATATATATATATATATGTAAGTATTTATAGTAATTTGAATTTATAAAATATAACTTAAACATTAAAATATGTAAAAATAAGTTACAAGATAGTTATGATGTAATCTAAAATGAATCTATGTATAAAAATGTATAATTTCTATGTATAATTATTTTTATACAACATATATAAAATCTACAAATAATATTGAGTCAATAAAAACTATTACATAATATGTTATATGATTATTACTTATTACTAATATTATTATAAGTATTGTTAACATCATAACTAGCAGTGAAATTAAAATTATATTATTATGATTAGTATTAGTATTGTTGTTAGATATTATTATTAATATTATCATTAAGAACTATTATTATTATTATCATTATTATTTATTTATTTTTATCATTTGAATAAAGCATTTCTATTATTATTGTTATTAGTATTTTTATTTGTATTAATGATATATCATCTTTATTACTATTATCATTATTATTAATTCTATTAATATACTTAATGTTGGTATGAATATGATTGATAATATACGTATATACTATCAGCAGATATATATATATATATATATATATATATATATATATATATATATATATATATATATGCATATACGTATACCGGATACGGTGCATATATATACTCAGTACATATACAGTTAAATATATATATAAATACAATATAAGTTTATGTAAATATAGTTAAATATGTATTTATATACTAAGGATACCAGATTAAGTTTTACATCACCAACAACTATATTAGATTGGTACTTCCTGTCTATGAAATAGTTCAATTGGAATCAATTTCACTATTAAATCATCGAACAAAATCACAGGATCAGTCCAAAATCTGTTGTAGGTCATTTTCTGCTTTTATATTTTCTTGTCTTATTTCTTCTGATCAGTTAATATCCAGTCGAGCATCATTCATTGTATAAACCAATTAATCTTCTCACATTATAAACGAACTCAACCCACTTTTCCTCCATAAATTATCAATTATCCATTTTGCTAGCTTTTAATTACGAAAATTAAACAGGATAGTAAACGGTACCAGGTACCTGCTCTGTACGAGTGGGTTTTTATCCAAAACTCGATTTTTAAATCAAATTTAAAAATCCTTGAACGTAGTTTTGTCAGAAATCATGTGTTCAATCTAGCTGCAAAGTTTAAAGGTCCAATTTTATCTATTAACTTCGAATTTGTTGAGTCAAACTTAAATTCTAAAAAGTCAACCGTGACGTTCTTGGTAAAATTCGAAAGCAGTTTGATGAATTGAGTTAAATTGAGGATTTAGATAGATTATAGAAAAGATTTGAAATGTATTTTATGTTGAAAGCATCGTATAAAACGTTCCAAAATTTCGAAATTGATTTCAAGTTGCTCGACGTATCTTCAGGTCTGTTCTGATTGATTTTTTTTTCATTTCTGTTAAGTTAATTAAACCATAACCAAATGTTTCTGTTTCAATTTCTAAAATAATTTGAACTTTAAAACTCGTTAGTACCTTAGTTTAATTCCTGGTCGTTTTCAGATTTAAGAAGAAGAAGGAATAGGAAGTAAATAGATACGGTTTTTATTTAATTAAAAGGTGTATTAAATCAGGAAAATCGAAGACAACAGAGTGGTATTGTGTGTTGAGGAGTGAACGGGAGGTCACGGGTTCAATCCCTGCAGTTGTCTATTTTTTTTTAGAATCCGTCTTTATAAGGTAGTTTTCTTTTTATAACTTCTATTATTATTATTACTATGATAATCATTATTATTAACATTAATTAGTATTATTGTTATTATGTTAGATAATATTATCAACAAAACAATTGTTAGAATAATTTATAATAATATCATCATTATTACTAGTATTATCACTTAAAAATTTATTAGTATTATCATTTCTAATATTATTGATATTATTAGCATTATTATTATTGTGTTATTATTGCTAGTCTTATTAATATGAATTTAAGGTTATTAAACATGATAATATCACAATTATATAATAAAAGATGTTATATTAAAGATTAAGGAAATTGGTTGTAATTATATGAAAACATGTAAAAATTATAATTACGATTACAAATTAATGTTAAAAGAAACTATCATCATTAGTTTATAAATTAAATGCGAAGGTTATGATTATTATAACTATGATTATACAAGTTTTAATAATATCAATAAGATAATAAATATAGAAATTTTGGATATAAATATTATTATAGAAATGATTAAAACCTTAATTAAAGTATGTTTTAGTGGAATTATTAAAAGTCTTATAATTATTGTTATCATAATTATTGTTATAAAACTTAGTATTATTATCATTATTAATATCATAATTTTTATTAACATTAGTATTATCACTTTTATCATTATATAGTATCAATATTATTGCTAATACTAGTATTATTATAATTATTAATTTCATAAACAAATGAATTTCATATAAAAGATATATATTTAATATACATAACTTAATTATATTAATATTACTATATATAGAATAAAGATATAAAGATAAATAATGAAACATATAAATTATTAAAAATAACAATTACATCACTAATAGTAATATATAAATTTGTTCGATTACAAATATACATTTTAATATATATACAAATGATATAGGTTCGTGAATCTGAGGCCAACCTTGCATTGTTCAATATAGTCATATGTATTTTTACTACAAAATACATTAGGTGAGTTTCATTTGCCTTTTTACCATTTATATTTTTGGGCTGAGAATACATGCGCAATTTTTATAAATGTTTTACGAAATAAACACAAGTAATTGAAACTACATTATATGGGTGAATGATCGAAGCCGAATATGCCCCTTTTGCTTGGTAACCTAAGAATTAGTAAACCGATCTACTAATTGACGCGAATCCTAAAGATAGATCTATTGGGCCTAACGAACCCCATCCATGGTTGCGGATGCTTTAGTACTTCGATGTTGTTTTATCATGTCCGATGGATTTCCCGGAATGATAGGGGATATTCTAATATGCATCTTGTTAATGTCGGTTACCAGGTGTTCACCATATAAATGATTATTTTTGTCTCTATGCATGGGATGTATATTTATGAGAAATGGAAATGAAAATCTTGTGGTCTATTAAAATGATAAAAATGATCGATTATGATAAACTAATGAACTCACCAACCTTTTGGTTGACACTTTAAAGCATGTTTATTCTCAGGTATGAAAGAAATCTTATGTTGTACATTTGTTCATATTAGAGATATTACTTGGAATCATTCATGACATATTTCAAAATACGTTGCATTCGAGTCATCGAGTTCATCAAGATTGTTACTAATTCAATTACAGTTGGATATATTATGAAATGGTATGCATGCCGTCAACTTTCGATGTAATGAAAGTTTATATTTTAAAAATGAATGCAATGTTTGTAAAATGTATCATATAGAGGTCAAGTACCTCGCGATGTAACCAAATGTAATGTATTCGTCCAGATGGATTAGGATGGGTCACGACACCTACCACACCATTGCTCTATCTTTCAATAACCTGCTCGCATAAGTCACCTTTAATTCTGGCTCACACTGACAGGCATCAAATGCCTTTTAAACCTCCCATAACCAATTGAGAGTCACAGCTGGGTCAGTACTTCCCGAAAAAGAAGAAGGTCCACAATCCCTGAACTGTTTAAAGGTACATCTTTTTGGTGGTTGGTATTGTTGTTGGAATTGTTGTTGTGAAAATGATTGTTGATATATGGGTGGCTGAACTAGGTTTATCATCATTGGGTTTGGGTACTGGTAGTTGATCTGTGGTGGTATAACATGTTGAGGGAATTGGTTCTGTAATGGGTATTGGTACTGGTTCTGGTGTAATTGCGGTATGGTGTGTGATTGAGCAGTGGCAAAACACGGTGGTGTATCCTCATTAACCAAATTTCTAGCTAACTCAAGCTCAACAATCTTTTCCTGAGCTTCCTTAAGCTTACTTTCAAGCTCATGCACATAACCGGCCTCATAAATCTCTGCCTTGTCCTCCACATCTGGAGCACTGAACGTTCCGGGGTGAATCGGGTTTGTAGCGTTCGCATCCCTGTCATCTGCCATCTGTGCTACAAAACACTCGCACAAAAGCTTAGTGGATAACTGTTAGTTTACTAAACACTAACATTCACCAAATCCTACATTCACTTAGCCCCACCCCACGGACATGTTTGACTTAACTCAGGGTTTAGGAACAAATACGCGCACGTACTTGCTGCTAAACCATGCTCTAATACCAAGTTGTAACACCCTGATTTTTTTTAACACAGCGAAAGTAAATACTTAATTACCAAAATAGCCTTATTTAACGTTTACATAACTTTGTTTACAACCAACTTTATACAACAACGGTGTTACGTGAAATCATCATTAAAATTGAAAACATCAGAGTTAATCACATAGTTAAACATGTCTTCAAACCCGACCGCAACACCCATCCAAAACAGCAGTACCTAAACCTGCAAGGGTGGAAATGTGGGGGAATTAGCACAACTGCTAAGTGAATGGATACTATCTAACAGATCAAGCATAAGCAACTGAACATGCAAAGGCCACAAATATGCTAACGTCCTGAACTAGCATATAACAATAACTGACAATATGAGGATCGGTGGCTTGTACGAGCACACGACTTAGTTGATCAAGCTACAGTCTACCAATAGTCCGCTTTACTGACTCCACTGCATAATCGTCCAGACGCAACACATGCGTCCTTCTATGCTATACTGAACAATCAATAACACCATGACCCGACCAGGCTACCACAGTCGACCTCACTTCAACCCTACATTGCCGCCTCGGTGGGTTCCCAACCTTGCCGCCTCGGTTGATGTCCAACTAACAGTGCGCACATAAAAAACTGATAAACAGTCATGCAATCGTCCTAACTAGCATTGCAATATTTAACTACGCATGGTAATCATACTGAACATAAACATAATTATAAAGAGTCTGAACAAGTAGCGTGTCAGCTACTTAATACTCTATCCGGAGATAGACCCACTCATCGAATACCAGCAATAATTTCAGATAATCTATCACTGAGCGGCTTCCTTATCCTTATCACCTGAACATAAGGCAAATCAAGTTAGTTTCTGTCTGTTAACACAAAACAGCACAGTACAGGAAATCAGTCACAAAAAGCGCCGCTAAAAGTCCACCTAACACTTATGCATTTTCAGAATTTACATCCTGATAATCATAAGTCACGCGGACAGCATAACGGCTAGGAAACAGCTAAATTAAACAACAACTACTGATCTGGTCTGCAATCCGTACGATTGCACATGCATCCGTACGGTTGCACACTTCCTGCCCGGTTGCACCAACACCACTGCATCCGTACGGTTGCACATGCACCCGTACGGTTGCACCGTGTACCCGTGCGGTTGCAAGCTGCAATCGTATAGTTGTGTTCATCGAGCAGCAGCAGCAGAAAAGACGGGTTTTCGAACCAAAATCGCTCAATCTCGTTTCCAGACATGTTTTTGACTCAAAATCCACACACAACATGTTAGAAAAAATATTTAGGGACTTAAACCCACAAATCTTACACATCAAACAACATTAAAATCAACCAATTTGACATAAAACCCACTTTGATAAAAACCTAACTTAAAACCACACAAATCCATCAATTTGAGACTGAAATCATTGATTGTTACCTTGAGATAATCACAAAATCAGTAAGAACAAGCTTTGTAACACAATTTCAAATCCAAAAACAAGATTGAGACAATTAGGGTTTCAAGTGTGAGAGTGAGTTTAGGTACGGAGTGATTGAGAAATTTCCAGAAAATGGAAGAAGTGAGTTGGTCACAAGCTTATATATTTAAGCTAAATACAATACCCCATCACACACGGGTATTTACCAGTTATCTAAAATATTTCGTACTTAATTTGACTGCCCTAACGGAGTCTAAATTAAATAAACGAACCTGTTCTGTGACCCTTGTCACAAACTGGTCTTAACCAAATAATAAAATAACAATAAACATTATATTAAAATAAAAGCATAATTACCCACACAATTATGCCTAAGGGTAATAAAGTCATCTTACATCTTGGCCCGATCTGAGGATGTTACAGATAAGGAGTTTTAGCAATGGGAGTAGCTCCCGGAACCAACTCAATGCGAAATTCGACTTGTCTTTTCACCGGGACACCCGGTAATTCATCCGAAAAAACGTCTTCAAATTCATTAACCACCGGAATTTCACGAATGGGTGGTGGCTCATCACGAGTATCAACTACATGGGAAAATGTCGTGCCCGTGCATAAGTGCATAATGGTACGAGTCTTCTTCGTTTATCGCCATGAATAATCAACTCTCCCCCACTTGGGGTCTTCACCCGAATGAACTTATCATGACATGCAATATCGGTTCTATAACGATAGAGCCAATCCATACCAACAACAATATCAAACTCACCCAAGGTCATCGGAATGAGATCGATTCTAAACGTTTCGGTACCAAACACAACATTACAATCTTTACACACATCAACCCCTAGCACCGTCTTAGCATCCTTTATTTTAACTTCTACTGGATGACTTAACTTAGCAAGTGGTTTGTTAAGCTTAGGCACAAATCGAGGCGACACAAAAGACAAATTAGCACCGCTATCAAATAATATCCTTGCCGGATTAGAGTTAACCATGAAAGTACCTGAGACAACTTCATTGGATTGCTTGGCCTCGTCATTGGTCATTAAATAGTTTCGCCCCTTAGCCGTGCCCGCCGCCTTCTCCAACCTCTTAACATTATCATTATTCAAATCGGGACACTCAGGCCTTCGGTGCCCTTCTTTACCACAATTGTAACAAGTAAGTTTGGTTGTAGTAGATGGTTTGGTGCAATCACGGGCCATATGCTCCTTTCGTCCACAATTGTGACAAGAATAAGGAAAATCTCCGGAAGCACCTTTCTTCACACTGACAACACTCTCGGAGCCCTTCTTGTTCTTCTTGTTTGAAAAGTTCGAATGACTAGTAGCTTCAAACTTCCTTTTGCCAAAAGTAAAGCCACTCTTTCTCAACACAAGCGCCTCAAAACCTTTGGCCATATTGAACAACTCATCAAAACTCTTCACCACATTTACACTAATCTTCTCTTGATAACTATCGTTCAAGATTCGATAGAAGTCTTCCTTCAACATTTTATCATTCCCGACATACTCCGGGCAAAATTGGATCTTGGACAAGAAAACGGATTTGAGAGTGTTCAATTCCATCGACCCTTACCTCAAGGAACGTAATTCGTCCTTAAGCCTTGTAAGATCGGCCGAAGTTCGGTATTCGTCGAAAAATTCCGCCTTGAATTCATCCCAAGTGAATTCCATGCATTGTTCTTCACCATAAAGTTGGATTTTCGCGTCCCACCACAACTTAGCATCACCCCTCAACATGCTACAACCATACCTCATCTTTTTATCAAGAGGGCATTCACAAGTACGAAAATCCCCCTCCATGTCGGAGATCCACCGAGCACTCTTAAGTGGGTCCCGTTCGCCCTCAAAAGTAGGAGGTTGAGCATCTTTGAAATTCTTATAGAAAAAGTCTCGTCTTCCAACATTATCCTCTTGAAGGACAACTTTAATTTGCTCCTTTACTACGTTGACTAATTGCTCGTCAATCGTATCTAGAAACATCTTCTTAACATCTTCTAGGAAGACGCATGATGACTTTTCAAAATGGCCTCAACCTTGGCCGTGAACTCGGGGTCCTCGCTCGTGCCCCCATTATCGGTGTCGTGTCGGTTTCGAATCTTCATTCTATAAAACGGAAGAGGTTAAACATCGAAACGAAAAGACATAAAACATATATATGTGCACATATACACCTCACCGCCCTATCTTGCTCAACAATCGGCATACATCGCTTGTTTGACACGATTTGCACCCGTAACAATGGTAGCTAGTCATGGCTACGCGAGCACATCGCATTGCTAGTACAACGTCTATCTCGCTTGATGGATTTCAAATAAATCACAAATCAAATAGCGCAAGGTTAGTTCACATAAACCTATGCACTAACCAAACCCGGTCCGACCCGTCTCCTACAAGTCCTGCATAAAGCGCACACACAATAAAGTCTAAGTCTAGGCACCTATCTCAAGTCGCCTAAATCCCTTAGACCATGCTCTGATACCACTTGAAACAACCCAACCCGTATTTAACACGAGTAAAATTTTTTTTAAAAAAAATAAAAACCATTAGCGCACAATTAAACGGTTACATATATCCCATTTAAAAATATCACAAGTTTAATGTTTACAAAAGGCACGAAGGCCATTAATTAAATGTAATACAAGTTCAACCCATTTAAAATGATAGTTTTAATCCAAACTACACCCGAGCATGGTTTGGGGCTAAACTACCCAAAACGCTAGGCCGACTTCAAAAGCTTTAACACAAATCCAACATGTGGAACTAGTAGCCAACAACCCCCCTTTCCCTTCTCCGTACCTGCATCTAAAAAGATAAACAACGAGAGGGGTAAGTGATGTGCAACGAGGTGTATATAAAATAGTTATTATTTTACTAGAAAAATACTATTAAATACGATACAATTTTACACAAGATATTTATTTATTTATAGAATGGATATACTTAAACCTTGCTACAACACTTATAGGCAGTGTACCTAATCGTACAGTAGTGTAGTTTTTAGTAAGTCCGGTTCGTTCCACAGGGAAATCTTTAAACAAAGCTCAACGCTATATTAGTTTACTTTTATAAAAATACAAATATATATATAAGTAATATTATTATTATAAAGGGGGGTTTTTACCGTTTAATGACCGGTTTGTCGATTTTAAAACTTTAGTCGCAGTTAAAACCTAATGTAAAATATTAAATAAATACAAGACTTTAAATTAAAGCGTAAAGTAAATAACGATAATGAAATTGCGAATAATAAAAATGCGATAAAATTAAATTGCGATAATTAAAAAGTACGATAATTAAAAGTGCGATAAAATAAAATAACAATAAATAAAAGTGCGATAATTAGAAGTGCAATTAAATATAAAATAAAGGAAATTAAATATGAAATAAAAGAATTATGCTTATTTAAACTTCCGTAATCATGATGTTTGACGTGTTGATTTTAGTTTTATGCCCATGGGTTAATTGTCCTTTGTCCTGGATTATTCAATATGTCCGTCTGGTTTTTGTCCATAACAGTCCATCAGTCATAAATATAAATTGCAAGTGTCCTTGTCAAATTATTATTATACCCGAAGATAAATATTCCAACTAATTGGGGATTCGAATTGTAACAAGGTTTTAATACTTTGTTTAATGAATACACCAGGTTATCGACTGCGTGTAAACCAAGGTTTTACTACTTTGTTAACAATTACACCAATTACCCTTGAATGTAATTTCACCCCTGTTTTAATTATTCTAGTGGCTATTAATCCATTCCCGTGTCCGGTTAAATGAACGATTATTCGTACATATAAATACCCCGCCCATCGTGTCCGATCGAGTGTATATGGTAATTTATAGGGACGCCCAATTGTAAATCTTTATATTAACATTAACAAACTTTCATTTAGTTAAACAAATATAAAGCCCATTAATAGCCCATAGCCTAGTTTCCACAAGTGTCGTTCTTTTGTCCAAACCCCAATTATGGTACAAAGCCCAATTACCCAATTTTAGTAATTAGCCCAACATCATGATTACTTCGTTTTAAATAAGCATAATAATAACTTAGCTACGAGACATTAATATAAAAAGGTTGAACATAACTTACAATGATTAAAAATAGCGTAGCGTTACACGGACAGAATTTCGACTTACACCCTTACAACATTCGCTAACATACCCTTATTATTAGAATTATAATTAAAATTAAAATATAAATTATAAATATAAATATATATTACTCGTATATATTGAGAGAGATGAAAATATGGTATGGTTTTTTGATCAGAATTCGGGTTGGTTTTATAGCCAGGTTTGATTTTTGGGGCTCCGCGACTCGCGGCAAAAAGCCCTTCAAACTCCGCGAGTCGCGGAGAGGTATTTTCAATTTACTCCCTTGGAGTTTCTGGCTGCCGACAGTTTTAAATATATATATATAATATATATATAATTAATATAATTAATTATATATTATATTATATTTATATATATAGTTAACTTGTAATTTTTAGTCCGTTGCGTCGAGCGTTAAGAATTGACTCTGGTCCCGGTTCCGGATTTTCGAACGTCCTCGCGTACAATTTAATATCTTGTACTTTGCGTTTTGAATCTTGTACTCTTGTGATTTCGAGACGTTTCTTATCAATAATTGGAACCTTTTTGATTGTCTTTTGTTCTTTTGAGCTTTTTGGTCGTTTGCGTCTTCAAATCGTCGAATCTGTCTTTTGTCTTCACCTTTTATTATTTAAACGAATATCACTTGTAAATAGAACAATTGCAACTAAAAGCTTGTCTTTCTTGAGGAATAATGCTATGAAATATATGTTCGTTTTTAGCATTATCAAATATTCCCACACTTGAGCGTTGCTTGTCCTCAAGCAATATCGTCTTGAAATACTAGAATCACTTTTTTATTCTTCACACTTTGTACATCAGTGATTTCTATACGGCGGTATAAACAATGGTAGTAACGATATGGTTTACAGTCCCACATGACTATAAAAATTTAGATCCATTAAGGAAATTGGATCTTTATGAAAACATTTGATCTTTTGAAAATTAAATCTAGTTTTTACCCTAGATAAATTTTCCGGAATAACCCTTTACCGGTGTTTGCAAAATATTTTTGTGGGTTTGGTGGGTTTCAGATTTGAAAATTTTAGCTCAAAACTTGCGGTTTTGTGTCACCCACTTGCTAACCTTGTATTTGGAAAGCAACACGTCCAGTTTACTTGTTCCGTATATTACCTTTCGGCAAACTACCGTCCGGTTGTAAAGGAAAGCGTTGAACAAGCAACTGTTAAGGCAATGTCCCGTGACATGCTTTTGATTATGGTCTATAACGTGTCGGACGCAATTACTATCCTTGGTAGGAGCAATAGTAAAGCTCACCCTTATAATTTGTCGGTCTGGCACAAAGTCCTGTCTTTGACCATGTTATGCAACCACCGTTCTTACGGTTGACACCCGATTTAGTTCAGGTGACCTAATGAATTCCAGGTGAATTCCTAGGATTTTACGTTCAATGGTAATGAACGCATTGAAAATAGGGTTTTCAGAAAACAAATCGGTTTGTATTTTTGATCAAAATATTTTCTCGTTTCAGCTCGAGTTTTAGATATCATTGAATTCCATGAGTTTGAATTCTCAATCTTTACGGTCAATCTCTAGGATTGAGTAATATCAGTCTTAAAAGCTGATTTTTAATCTTTAAGGAGATTATCCTTTCTGGGGATCTGATTCATTAGTCTTATCCAGCTAATTTGCACGGTGCCTCCCCATTGTACGAGATAAATCCTTCTCATGGTTAGGATAAATCTGACCACTTGGCGACCCTGTTTAATGCTGAGGTCCGTGGATTTCCTGCTGATTTTAGTGATGACTTTTCTAGATTTTTCGTCAACCTACAGCTGGTCTGAACGACAACTTCATGACCTAAATCAAGAAGCGCGTGTCTTTTTCGGAAGACTTTACTTCCTTTTAATGATGGAATTGATTCATCGTGTAGATCCATCTCTTCTTTTCTTTCATTGGGTAAAGCAGTTTAGTTTAGTTCAAAGCAAAAAGTATTTTCAGTTATTTGTTACAAATATATGTGGCATATGTTTAAAATAACTTGGTAAATTTTCCCACACTTGGCTTTTTATTTTTCTTTTTATCGTCCTCTATTCCATTTTAAATGAATTTTAACATTTTAGTTTGTTTCTCAATTTATGTCCTTTCCGAGGTAACAATAATTTCGGTGTTAAAACCTAGTTTTATCGTTCATAAATATGTATAAACATGATTTTGAATTCATTTATTTGAAAATTTTGAAAAATTTTACTAGAATTGGGTAGTCAGTATATAAGACCAGGGCTGTTCTTTATTATCAGAGAGCACTAGATTCTAATACAACTACTGCTTTACTAGTATTTTTAATGGTAACCAAGTGTTTAATATAAAAATTTTAAAATCCGAAAGAATTTAACCCCTTCCCACACTTAAGATCTTGCAATGCCCTCATTTGCAAGAAATCAGTAACAATTTAAATTATTGAGGGTGATTTGTGTGAAAATGATTAAATTTTTACCAAAGTTTCCAAATATATTGGCGTTTGTTTGCTGAATGATAAATGGTGCACGTCATTTGTTCATTCCGTCTTGTTGTTATTTCACATGTATTTTGCATCATTGTCGTCAAAATTACTTGCTTTTGCTGAACTTAATGCCAGTCTTTGAAAATGCGTTGTTTTACCCTGTTGTGTACATAAGATAAACTGCAAACATATATACATATTTTTGAAGTTTGGTATATTACCCCACATTCAAAAATTATTAAAATCTAAGAATAAAAGTTAGATAAATATAAAAATGATTACAATATTAACAAAAAATATTAAACATATCAATAATTACAAATTACAAAATAATAAAAAATAATAAGTAAACTAAGGATGATATTGGTACCAATAGGGGTTCCACGCATAACCATAAGTGCTATAGAATGCTTCGGCAGGGTCATACGTAGGATATGGTGGCTGCATCTCTATCGACCAAGGAGGGAAGACGGGTTTCGGTGTAGGAATATAGTTTCTACCTATGTGTTGGCAATGCGCTATGATCTGGTTCTGATGAACTTGCCAATCTTCAAATGCTCTCTGTCTAGCATTTTCGTATTCCTGAGAAGCTATAAACCTTTGCATTTCTTGCATCTGGTTCCCCCCTCCTACATTACCTTGTTCCTGGTTTCTCTCTACCTGTGGATGTCTACCATTGTATCGTACTGCGGCGTTGTTTCGCCGCTTCAACACTTTCGCACCATGGTATACATTTAAACCTATAGTGTCGCGGGGTTCCGGCTCTTCTACTAATAATCCCCCCCGACTTATATCCACACCGAGATATTCACCAATCAAAGTAATAAAAATACCACCTCCTATTATGCTATGTGGACGCATCCCTCGAACCATAGCTGATAAATAATAACCCACACAATATGGTATACTTACAGCGCTGTGTGGGTCTCGAATACACATATGGTAAAACAAATCTTGTTCATTTACCTTTTCTTTGTTTTTACCCCTTTGTGTAATCGAGTTAGCTAAAAACCTATGTATTACTCTTAATTCGGCTCTATCTATATCCAAATAAGAGTAGTTTCCCCCTTTGAAACGGTGGTGGCTTGTCATTTGACTCCACACACCGTGTGTATCAAAATTCTCATCTATTTTCCTACCGTTTAGTATCAATCCTCTACAATCGGCAGACGCTAATTCCTCAGGCGTATATATACGTAAAGCCTGAGCCATGTCTAGTAAAGACATGTGGCGCATCGAACCGCCTAACAAAAATCTAACAAAAGAACGATCGGTTAAACTGGCTACCCGATCATTCAACTCTATACTACATAACAACTCTTCACACCATACTTTATATACAGGTCTGCGTATGGTGAATAAACATATCCAGTCATTAAAAGAAGAATTACCATACCTCTGTACCAGTAATTCCCTAATTGGCCCGGCCAATTCTACAGCTTCCAAGGGTCCCCATTCTATGACCCTCGGTACCTCAACAACCTTAGAGTGAAGAGTATGCAAACCCCGTTGATATTTTGGATAATCTATCCAAAGTCTGTCAAATCGCAGGTTCGGGTGCAACTGTTCCAAGTGCATATCTGAAAAGGTCATGACTGGATGAGGTACATCCTGCTTGTAGTAGTTATCTACCTCCTGTTGTTCCAAGTTCTCAGCAGGAGCATGGCGGGCTTGGGATGAAGATTCACCCCTTTCATTCTGCAAAACACATCAAACACAAATTTTGTGCATCCAAATATGCATTAGTGTCAGCAAAATCATCAATCAAAATAATTACAATGACATTATCAATTTATATCAAACTTAAGCTTATTTTCACATTTTTATCAAATCTACACTTTTTCAAATAAGCATATACGAAAATTTTCACCAAGTTCATAAGCATTCAACTCAAATAACATGTCAAAATAATCATTACTAGCAAATAAACAAGTCTCAAATGGCATTATCTATCAAAAATCAAGTTCATGAATTTTGGACTTGAAAAAGTCCACTTTAATTCTCAAAATCATGTTTAGGCTCAAAGTTTGGATCATTTAACTACCTAGACATGTTACACTACTCATTTTAGCAACAATTCATGAAAAAAATCGGCCATAACCTGTTTATATCAAAAAGCCCCAAATTGCTCAAGAACACAAACCCTAGATTCTAAAGATTTTGAAGTTTTTGGCTTCAAATCATGTTAACAAGCATCAATCTAGGTTATACATGCATAATATACTAACAATTTAACACTAATTACACTAAAAATTAACAAAATTCAAATTATGAAAATATGCTCAAGAACACACTAAAATTCGGATTTAAAGGTGATTTGGGGTGTAATTGTACCTGTTTTCTTGAGTAGTTCCTAGATATCATCCTTCTCAACATGATTTTAGCAAAAAATTTGGTGATTAACGGTTAAAAATTGAGATTTTTGGGGGTGAAATTCGCAGTATTTCGGGTTCTTTTTCGGGTGTTTATGCAGTGTGTTTGTGTGTGGGAGAGTGACTGATCGAGCAGCTGGTTATATTTTTTTTCTGTAATTTTGTCCCTCCGCGAGTCGCGGAGGTTTTCACTGAAAACTCCGCGAGTCGCGGAGTTATTTTTTTTTTTTTTTTTTTTTTTTTTTTTTTTTTTTTTTTTATAATCTTTAACTTATAAAACAATTAAGAAATTAATTTTAAAATTTTGTTTCCCTTGTTATTTAGGACGAGGTCGTTTCGGATTGATGTCCTAGTCCGTCCCTCGACAAAATTTTTAAAATTTGTCTTTTTGTAGCGATTGTTTTAAAAGCTAAGATTTTTGGGTTTTTTCAATGTTTTTGGCATACTTTAAATCAATAAGATTAAAAATAATGATAATAAAAGTTCTCGTCCCTCCCTCGGGTAAAGCAATTTCGGTTCAAAGACCTAGTCTTCAACTTACGACGAATTTTAAAAATCATATTTTTAACTTAATGAGATAAAGTAAATTTTTGTATTTAAATTCACACAACTTAAATAATAAATTCAAAATTAATATTAAAAATTCAAAATTCACACCAAACTTAAAATTTGAAATGCATAAAATTAAAATTTCATATTTTAAAAATTAAAAATTCACACCAAACTTAATTTAAAAATTCATATTATAAATTCACACCAAACTCATATTAATTTTTCAAATATTTACAATTTTAAAAATATTGTTTTTACAAAGTTTACAATATTAATTTAAGATTTAAATATTAAGATTAAAAACATAATAAAATTAAAAATCTTTTTGTCTTTTTATCCCACTTTAATCAATCAAATATTATCAAAAATATGCGCCCCTCTTTTCGGTAAAGTAATTTCGGTTCCAAGACCTAATTTAACTCATGACGAATTTTTGAAATATTTTGGTTTGATTGTTTAAAGATATTTATACCTTAAGAATAAACGTTAAATTTCGCAGTGATGTAATAAATTTTTGAACGATATCAATAATTTCGGTCGCCAAACCTAATTTTATTTAATACCAATTTAATACTTTTTAGCGAACAAATTAGCGTTTATTATCAAAAGGTTAAAAATAAAAATAAAAATAAAAACTGTACAGACATACCTGTGAAATAGATTTCTTAGTTATATGATCTATTATATTCATAAGATAGTCGGTTTAATTGGTCTTCCATGGCTGCATAGGCGTAACCTCGAGCATTCATTGTCTTTTCTTCTAAACATATGAACGGTCCGTCTCTGCATAAAGTAACAAATTCGGTATTTGAATAGGTTTGATTATTTGAACATTTACCTCCATGTGACCATTTTCCGCATTTGTGACATTTTTCTAGGTGTCGTGCTCTTCTTTTCGCTGCGGATTTTGATTTTCCTTTACCAAATTGTAACTTATTATCTTCGCATCTGGATCCTTTTCTAACTCCGTCCATTCTTTCTCTGATTACTGATACTAATTCACTCGGGAGTATGTCATTATTACGTTTAGTGATCAAAGCGTGTAGCATTAGACCATGGTTTAGTTCACAGGCAGTCTTCATTTTGTAAAAACCTAAAAAAAATAAAAATTCAGAATGGGGGGAGAAGACTAGTTCTTTAGGGTCTGCTAGGGAAAGACCATACGTGTTCCATTTTCGAGAACTACACGAAAACAGACAATCTAACTCTAACAGAAATACATATTATCCTTTAAAGACTTGATTCTCCCCACACTTAGTTAGCTGTGATGTTGAAATTGTGATTAACTTCGTTGTCGACTTCCATCGGACCCTGTATGTAATGTTTAACTCTGTGACCATTAACTTTAAATTCAATCCCATTTGAATTTATTAATTCTATCGTTCCGTATGGGAAAACTCTTTTGACTATAAATGGTCCAGACCATCTTGATTTCAATTTTCCAGGAAATAGCTTGAATCGTGAATTGAAAAGAAGAACTCTGTCTCCTTCTTTAAATTCTTTTGAATTTCTGATTCTTTTATCATGCCATTTCTTCGTTTTTTCTTTGTAGATTAACGAATTTTCGTATGCTTCATGTCTTAATTCTTCTAATTCGTTTAGTTGACTTAATCGTAGACGTCTGGCTTCATGTAAATCAAGATTACATGTCTTCAAAGCCCAAAATGCTTTGTGTTCAATTTCTACTGGAAGATGACATGCCTTTCCATACACAAGTCTAAAAGGTGTGGTTCCAATTGGAGTTTTGTAGGCTGTTCTAAAAGCCCAGAGTGCATCCTCCAATTTAATGGACCATTCCTTCGAATTTGATCCTACGGTTTTCTCTAGAATACGTTTTAAAGCTCGGTTTGTATTTTCAACTTGTCCACTTGTTTGTGGATGATATGCGGTGGAGATTTTATGAGTTACTCCATATCTTTTAAGAATTTTCTCAAGTTGATTATTACAGAAATGAGTACCCCGATCACTTATTAAAGCTTTCGGTGTTCCAAACCTTGCAAAAAGACGTTTTAAAAAGTTGACTACAACTCGTGCATCGTTAGTTGGGAGAGCTTGTGCTTCCGCCCATTTAGATACATAATCAATGGCTACGAGTATATATAGATTATTATGAGATTTTGGAAATGGACCCATAAAGTCAATACCCCAAATGTCAAATACTTCACATACTTGGATGACATTTTGTGGCATTTCATCACGTTGACTTATTTTTCCGGCCCTTTGACATGCATCACAGGATTTGCAAAGAAGGTGTGCGTCTTTGTAAATTGTAGGCCAATAGAATCCAGCTTCATAAACTTTTCTTGCTGTTAGTTGAGGCCCATAATGCCCTCCTGTTGGTCCTGTGTGACAATGGTTTAAAATTTTACTAGCTTCATCTCCAAATACGCATCGGCGTATTATTCCATCGGGACAACTTTTAAACAGATGTGGATCTTCCCAGAAATAGTGTTTTATATCACTGAAGAATTTCTTTCGTTTTTGGTATGATAATCCTTTTTCAAGGAATCCACAAACTAAGTAGTTTGCATAGTCTGCAAACCATGGGATTTCTTTATAATCTATCTTCAATAGATATTCATCAGGAAAGTTGTCTTGTATGGCCGATTCATTCAGAACTTCTAATTCGGGATTTTCAAGACGAGAAAGATGATCAGCGGCGAGATTTTCTGCTCCTTTTTTATCTCGGATCTCAATATCAAACTCTTGTAAGAGTAAGATCCAACGGATTAATCTTGGTTTAGCATCTTGTTTTGAAAATAGGTATCTAAGAGCAGAATGGTCGGTATAGACCACCGTTTTTGCTAGAACGAGATATGATCGAAATTTGTCAAAAGCAAAGACAATAGCAAGGAGTTCTTTTTCAGTAGTTGTATAGTTCGTTTGTGCTCCTTGTAATGTCTTACTAGCATAATATATAGGTTGAAATCGTTTTTCAATCCTTTGTCCTAAAACGGCTCCCATTGCAAAATCACTTGCATCGCACATTAGTTCAAATGGTAGATTCCAATTTGGTGTTATCATGATCGGTGCATTAGTGAGTTTCTCTTTAAGAATATTAAAAGATTTGATACATTCATCTGAAAAGATGAATGGCGCATCCTTTTCTAGGAGTTTATTCATAGGAGTGGCAATTTTAGAAAAATCTTTTATGAAACGTCGGTAAAAACCGGCATGCCCTAGAAAACTCCTAACTCCTCTAACATTGGTGGGATGTGGAAGTTTAGCAATTACATCTACTTTAGCTCTATCCACTTCAATTCCTTCTTTTGAAATTTTATGTCCAAGAACGATGCCTTCTTTAACCATGAAATGGCATTTCTCCCAATTAAGTACTAGATTTGATTTTTCGCATCTAATTAGCATTCGTTCCAGATTAACTAGACATGATTTAAATGTATCCCCGAAAACTGAAAAGTCATCCATGAATACTTCCATGCATTCTTCTATCATGTCATGAAAAATCGCCATCATACACCTTTGAAAGGTTGCAGGGGCGTTGCAAAGTCCAAATGGCATGCGTTTGTAAGCAAAAGTACCATAAGGGCACGTGAATGTGGTTTTCTCTTGATCTTCGGGTGCTATTGGAATTTGAAAATATCCGGAAAATCCATCTAGAAAACAATAGTAACTATTTCCGGCTAATCTTTCCAACATTTGATCTATGAAAGGTAAGGGAAAGTGATCTTTTCTGGTGGCGTCATTTAATTTTCTATAATCAATACATACACGCCATCCTGTTACAGTCCTAGTAGGAATAAGCTCATTTTTCTCATTTGTGATAACAGTCATGCCACCCTTCTTAGGCACGCATTGAACTGGGCTTACCCATGGACTATCAGAGATTGGATATATCAAACCTGCATCTAGCAGTTTAATAATCTCTTTCTTAACTACATCTTGCATATTAGGATTTAGTCTTCGTTGGCGTTGCACATACGTTTTATGACCTTCTTCCATAAGGATTTTATGTGTGCAATACGAAGGACTTATTCCTTTAATATCATGAATCTTCCATGCAATGGCTGGTTTATGAGCTTTCAACACAGAAATGAGTTGTGATTTCTCATTTTCAGTAAGAGAAGACGATATTATTACAGGTAATTCAGATTCACCATGTAAATAAGCGTATTCCAAATGGTTTGGAAGTGGCTTTAACTCTAATTTCGGAGGTTCTTCTATCGATGATTTATATCGATATCTGTCTTCTTCTTTTAGCATTTGAATTTCTTCTGTTGTTGGTTCATATCCATTAGCTATAAGTGTAGCTAACATTTCAGCTTCATCAATTGGTTCATTTCCTTCTCCTAAAGAACATTCTCCTGTTCCTTGTAATTCTGGAAATTCTTTTAATAATTCTGCATGTGCATCTATAGTTTGAATATAATAGCATGTATCATCTGCAGATTGTGGTTGTTGCATTGCTCTATCAACTGAAAAGGTAACACTCTCATCCTCTATACTTAGGGTCAGTTTCTTACCGAACACGTCTATCATTGCTTTAGCCGTGTTTAAGAATGGTCTTCCTAATATGAGAGGAACTTGAGAATCTTCTTCCATGTCCAAAACAACAAAATCTACTGGAAATACTAAAGTACCAACTTTAACTAGCATGTTCTCCATTATCCCTCTAGGATATTTTATTGATCTATCGGCTAGTTGTATGCTTATTCTGGTTGGTTTCAATTCTCCAAGGTCTAGTTTAGCGTATAGTGAATACGGCATTAGATTTATACTAGCACCTAAGTCTGCCAATGCTTCTATTGAACTAAGACTACCCAGAAAACATGGAATTGTGAAACTTCCTGGATCAGATAGTTTTTCTGGTATCTTATTCAACAGCACTGCTGAACAATTAGCATTCATAGTGACAGCCGAGAGTTCTTCCATTTTCTTTCTATTCGTGATTAGATCTTTCAAGAATTTAGCATACCTTGGCATTCCTGAAATCACATCAATGAAAGGAAGATTTACATTTATCTGTTTAAACATATCCAAGAATTTGGATTGCTCGGCTTCAAGTTTTTCCTTCTTCATTTTACTCGGATAAGGAAGTGGTGGTTGGTATGGTTTAACATAAGGTTTATCCTTAACTGTGTTATCTTCATTAACCTTTTCAACTACCGGTTCTTTTTCCTTATCTTGATCAGGTTGTGGTTCTTGTGGAGTAGGAATAGTTTCATCAGAAGTTACAGGTATTTCAGGTGGTTTAAGTGTTGTACCACTTCTTGTGGTAATAGCTTTAGCTGTTTCATTCCGGGGGTTAGCATTTGTATCACTTGGTAGACTTCCCGGTTTTCTTTCACCTATTAACCTTGCTAGGTTACTCACTTCTTGTTCCAGATTTTGAATAGAAGCTTGTTGATTTCTAAATGCTTGAGCATTTTGTTCATTGGTTTGTTTTTGAGATGTGAAAAACTGCGTTTGAGTTTCAACTAGCTTCGTCATCATATCTTCTAAATTCGGCTTTTTATCATCGATTTGTTGTGGTGGTTTGTTTTGAAAATTCGGTCTTTGCTGATTATAAGTATTATTGGATACTTGTTGATTGCTAGGACCTTGTTGGTTGTTGTATGGAATATTTCGGTTATAATTCTGATTTTGGTTGTAAATAGGTCTTGGCGGTTGATAATTATTCTGATAATTATTTCCAGGCCTTTGGTTTATGTATGAAATATTCTCTCTTTGTTCCATTGTTAATTCAATACTGAGACAATCTTTTGTCAAATGTGGTCCTCCACACTGCTCACAACTAATTCGTATTGAGTGAATATCCTTAGTCATCTTTTCCATTCTTCTTTCCACAGCATCTATCTTTGCTGAAATGGAATCTAAGTCATGGCTAGAATCGGCTCTAGCTGCTTTAGATGATCTAATGATATCTTTTTCTTGGTGCCACTCATGTGAGTGGGAAGCAGTATTATCAATAATTTTGTAAGCATCAGTTTCGGTTTTCTTCATAATCGAACCACCAGCTGCTATATCTATGTCTTTCCTTGTAGTGATGTCGCATCCTCGGTAGAATATTTGTACTATTTGACAGGTGTCTAAACCATGTTGCGGACATCCTCTTAACAACTTTCCATATCTTGTCCACGCCTCATATAGAGTTTCATTTGGCTTCTGTGTGAACGTAACAATTTCTGCTTGAAGTCTTACGGCTTTAGATGCAGGAAAAAATTGTTTAAGAAATTTATCAATTAAAACGTCCCATGTATCGATCGCTCCTTCAGGTAACGATTCCAACCAATCTTTGGCTTCTCCCTTTAAAGTCCAGGGAAATAACATGAGATATATCTGTTCATCCTCCACTTCTCGGATTTTAAATAGTGTGCAGATCCTATTAAAGGTACGTAGATGTTCATTTGGATCTTCCTTCGGCGCACCACTAAATTGGCATTGATTAGTCACCATGTGTAAAATTTGTCCTTTGATTTCATAGTCTGGCGCATTAATGTCTGGATGGGTAATTGCGTGACCTTGGCCAGTGCGTTTAGCTCTCATTCGGTCTTCCATACTTAAAGGTTCCAGATTCTCCATAATTGAATTTGTTGAATCGGTATCACTAGATGGTTCTGATTTAATAGTTCGTTCCTCAACAATCTCTGTTTGAATGATTGGTGGTTCCGGAGGAAAGTTTAATGGTTCAGGATCTATGAACCGTTCCTGAATATTTTCTGGATTCTCAATTGTGAGGTTTGTTTCAAAAACTGGATTATCGGAAATTTGAACTGAAGTACTCGGTCGACTGGATGACGATTCTAAAGAAAAATCAACGGCGGTTATATTTGTTAAACGATGTCTTGATCGAGTTACAGGTGGTGAACGTACAAAAGGTGGTGAACGTCTTGCTCGGTGCATTCACTGAATATCCTATTAGTTTTTAAAAGGAAAGAAAAATTATAATAAGTTATCCAATCAATAGACTTTTCTGATTTTGCCCACGTTTCGAATAGCCAAAAGATGCAGCAGAGGGGCAGGATTCGTTTGGTCTCAATATAATTGAGGACTGTTTGGCTCCAATAACCCGGTCCACGTACAAATCCAACTATTACTACGAACCAGAAAATTTTGATGTCTATCAATTTAACCACTCAAAATAAATTTTCGTAATTTTTAGAAATTTAGATAAGAAGTAGAAAAAATTCTAAGTCCTAAAACTAGAATGGCGAGAAATAAGAAAGACAAAGAGTTCGTCGCAAAATGTCGAAAAAGAAAAAAAAAATGGTTGAAAAATAAAAGGTGACGGAAAAATAAAAGAAACTTATCAAAACTTAAAAATACTTAACTAATTTAACCTTATTACTACAACTAGCTTAAAATTATAATCGCAAATTGAAATTACTAATTGGAATGATAATTGATACATAGTAAAAGGTGTCTAAAAATATTAAAGCTTACAGGAAAAACTAAATCCCAAATGAAAATAATTTAAAAAGAAACTAAAACTTAAAAAGGCGTCGCAAAATTCTAAAGCACCTAAATCTTAGTCTAAAGAAAAAGCACTTAAGGAATTCTACGGCAAAGCCTAAAAATATAGGAGTAAAAATAACTATAGCAAAAACTAAGTTTAAAATTAAATATGAGCTAAAAAATACAAATATTACGCTACAACGATTAAAAAGGTACAAAATATAAAAATATACAAAAAGTTGTAAAAAGTACAATTTTTATAAAAATATTATTTTTATATTATTTATTTAATTAAAACTACTAATTTTACAATTTTAATAAAACTAATTAAACAAAATACATAAATATAAAGTAAAAAGTAAAAATAAAACTAAAATTAATAATAATAATAATAATTAAGTAATTAATAATAATAATAATAAATTAAAACCCCGTGATTAGGGTTTTGTCCGTGTGTCAGAGGCCCTCCGCGAGTCGCGGCAAATAAAGAGAAAAACCCCGCGAGTCGCGGGGATTCAGAATTCAGTTGACAGATTGTACTTTTACGCGTTTTTCTTTATTTTTTATTTTTATTTATTTTGTTTTCTGTTTTTAATTTAAATAAACGATTTTTAATAAAATTTATATTTTTATAAATTAAAATAAAGATAAAGAAACTTATAAAACTTAAATATTTAACAAAATCCTAAAAATACTAATATTTTTGTTTTTCTTTTTATATTTTTGAATGATTAAAACGTAATTTTTACAAAAACGACTTTTAATAAAAGTAAATAAAAATCTTTTTTTTTTTTATATATTAGCGTTGCGCTTCCGGTTTTTAAGATGATTCCCCGGCAGCGGCGCCAAAAATACTTGATGTGCAACGAGGTGTATATAAAATAGTTATTATTTTACTAGAAAAATACTATTAAATACGATACAATTTTACACAAGATATTTATTTATTTATAGAATGGATATACTTAAACCTTGCTACAACACTTATAGGCAGTGTACCTAATCGTACAGTAGTGTAGTTTTTAGTAAGTCCGGTTCGTTCCACAGGGAAATCTTTAAACAAAGCTCAACGCTATATTAGTTTACTTTTATAAAAATACAAATATATATATAAGTAATATTATTATTATAAAGGGGGGTTTTTACCGTTTAATGACCGGTTTGTCGATTTTAAAACTTTAGTCGCAGTTAAAACCTAATGTAAAATATTAAATAAATACAAGACTTTAAATTAAAGCGTAAAGTAAATAACGATAATGAAATTGCGAATAATAAAAATGCGATAAAATTAAATTGCGATAATTAAAAAGTACGATAATTAAAAGTGCGATAAAATAAAATAACAATAAATAAAAGTGCGATAATTAGAAGTGCAATTAAATATAAAATAAAGGAAATTAAATATGAAATAAAAGAATTATGCTTATTTAAACTTCCGTAATCATGATGTTTGACGTGTTGATTTTAGTTTTATGCCCATGGGTTAATTGTCCTTTGTCCTGGATTATTCAATATGTCCGTCTGGTTTTTGTCCATAACAGTCCATCAGTCATAAATATAAATTGCAAGTGTCCTTGTCAAATTATTATTATACCCGAAGATAAATATTCCAACTAATTGGGGATTCGAATTGTAACAAGGTTTTAATACTTTGTTTAATGAATACACCAGGTTATCGACTGCGTGTAAACCAAGGTTTTACTACTTTGTTAACAATTACACCAATTACCCTTGAATGTAATTTCACCCCTGTTTTAATTATTCTAGTGGCTATTAATCCATTCCCGTGTCCGGTTAAATGAACGATTATTCGTACATATAAATACCCCGCCCATCGTGTCCGATCGAGTGTATATGGTAATTTATAGGGACGCCCAATTGTAAATCTTTATATTAACATTAACAAACTTTCATTTAGTTAAACAAATATAAAGCCCATTAATAGCCCATAGCCTAGTTTCCACAAGTGTCGTTCTTTTGTCCAAACCCCAATTATGGTACAAAGCCCAATTACCCAATTTTAGTAATTAGCCCAACATCATGATTACTTCGTTTTAAATAAGCATAATAATAACTTAGCTACGAGACATTAATATAAAAAGGTTGAACATAACTTACAATGATTAAAAATAGCGTAGCGTTACACGGACAGAATTTCGACTTACACCCTTACAACATTCGCTAACATACCCTTATTATTAGAATTATAATTAAAATTAAAATATAAATTATAAATATAAATATATATTACTCGTATATATTGAGAGAGATGAAAATATGGTATGGTTTTTTGATCAGAATTCGGGTTGGTTTTATAGCCAGGTTTGATTTTTGGGGCTCCGCGACTCGCGGCAAAAAGCCCTTCAAACTCCGCGAGTCGCGGAGAGGTATTTTCAATTTACTCCCTTGGAGTTTCTGGCTGCCGACAGTTTTAAATATATATATATAATATATATATAATTAATATAATTAATTATATATTATATTATATTTATATATATAGTTAACTTGTAATTTTTAGTCCGTTGCGTCGAGCGTTAAGAATTGACTCTGGTCCCGGTTCCGGATTTTCGAACGTCCTCGCGTACAATTTAATATCTTGTACTTTGCGTTTTGAATCTTGTACTCTTGTGATTTCGAGACGTTTCTTATCAATAATTGGAACCTTTTTGATTGTCTTTTGTTCTTTTGAGCTTTTTGGTCGTTTGCGTCTTCAAATCGTCGAATCTGTCTTTTGTCTTCACCTTTTATTATTTAAACGAATATCACTTGTAAATAGAACAATTGCAACTAAAAGCTTGTCTTTCTTGAGGAATAATGCTATGAAATATATGTTCGTTTTTAGCATTATCAGTAAGCTAACGCTTAATGAGTGCAATAAGTATACACATGCATATATAACCTACTTACTTGCAATCACAAACACAATACCGCATACAAGCTAGCAATTCGACAACCATTAAAACATTATGCATAAACTACTATCCGCAATTCACAATAAGCTAGCAATAACAATAGCATACGGTTCACAATTTAATATGCTAAATACAAATTCACACAACCATGGTTAACCAATCGAACAAGGGAACATTACTTGAAAGACCATCAGAGTTCATAACATCCATTAGTGTTACTTAATCACAGCGTAATCACTAATCCCCTGGGTGATGTCTTGAACACTGCGACTAACTCACCTCCATGACAATGTGGCGTCTTGAACACCGTGACGATTCCACATGTCAATCAAAACAATGAGTGGTGTCTTGAACACCGCGACAATTCCACTCTCATGACAATGTGGCGTCTTGATCACCGCGACGATTCTACATGTCAATCAAAACAATGAGTGGTGTCTTGAACACCGCGACAATTCCACTCGTTACCTAGAATGTGGTGTCTTAAACACCGCGACAATACCACATTCACACTACACAAATAAATACATTATATACGTACACGCATAATTATTCCACTCACCTTAACACGTCGTTGGTGAAATGTCCCGTTCATATCGATTATAAACGTTCCATATTAATTGATTTCGTTGCGAGGTTTTGACCTCTATATGAGACGTTTTTCAAAGACTGCATTCGATTTTTAAAACAAACCATAACCTTTAAAATATTACGACGATTATCAAATAGTGATAATCTAAAATATAGCGTTTTCAAACGACCATTACATAATGGTTTACAATAATATTACACAACAATATATATGTCTTCGAATGCAGTTTTTAAACAATATTATACAAGCATGCTGACTCCAACTCTTGTCCATAAATTAGCATGCAACAGCGGAAGCTCTTAATAATCACCTGAGAATAAACATGCTTTAAACGTCAACAAAAATGTTAGTGAGTTATAGGTTTAACTCATATATCAAATTGTAATAATAGACCACAAGATTTCATCTTTCAATAACATGCAATCTGCATAAAAATCATTCATATGGTTGAACACCTGGTAACCGATATTAACAAATGCATCTAGAATATCCACATATATAAATACCAAAGTACTAAAGCAGTTCAAATTCTCTGACTGGGGCGTGTCAAAACCCACAGATCTATCTTTAGGATTCACGTCAATTGGTGGCAATTATAATAAACACCAATTCTTAGGCTACCAAGTTCAACAAGGGCGATATCCGGTATAACGATTCAACATAGAATGTAGTTTCAATACTTGTGTCTATTTCGTAAATCATTTTCAAAACTGCATGTATTCTCATCCCAAAAATATTAGATAGTAAAAATGGGACTATAACTCACTTTCACAGATTTTCACTTCGTCGGAAAATAAGACTTGGCCACGGGTCGATTCACGAACCTATAACAAATATGTACATATATATCAAAGTATGTTCAAAACATATTTACAACATTTTTAATACTTTTTAATGTTTTAAGTTTATTAAGTCAGCTGTCCTCGTTAGTAACCTACAACTAGTTGTCCACAGTTAGATGTACATAAATAAATCGATATATATTATCTTGAATCAATCCACGACCCGGTGTATACACGTCTCAGGCTAGATCACAACTCAAAGTATATATATTTTTAGAATCAACCTCAACCCTGTATAGCTAACTCAAACATTACTGCATACAGAGTGTCTATGGTTGTTCCAAATAATATATATATACATGGGTCGATATGATATGTCAAAACATTTGCATACGTGTCTATGGTATCCCAAGATTACATAATATATTAGAATACATGTATAATACAATATAAGTTAGCTAAGATATGATTTGTATAGATTTGTTACAAATTTCACGTAGCTACAACAAGCAAAATTATCCAATCTTGTTTTACCCATAACTTCATCGTTTTAAATCCGTTTTGAGTGATTCAAGTTGCTATGGTTTCATATTGAACTTAAGTTTATGAATCTAAACAGAAAAAGTATAAGTTTATAGTCAGAAATATAGGTTACAAGTCATTTTTGTGAAGGTAGTCATTTCAGTCGAAAGAACGACGTCTAGATGACCATTTTGGAAAACATACTTCCACTTTGAGTTTAACCATGATTTTTGGATATAGTTTCATGTTCATAAGAAAAATCATTTTCCCAGAAGAACAACTTTTAAATCAAAGTTTATCGTAGTTTTTAATTAACTAACCCAAAACAGCCCGCGGTGTTACTACGACGGTGTATATCCGGTTTTACGGTGTTTTTCGTGTTTTCAGGTTTTAAATCATTAAGTTAGCATATCATAAA
The DNA here is from genome assembly GCF_046630445.1 of Rutidosis leptorrhynchoides. Classification (NCBI taxonomy): domain Eukaryota; kingdom Viridiplantae; phylum Streptophyta; class Magnoliopsida; order Asterales; family Asteraceae; genus Rutidosis; species Rutidosis leptorrhynchoides. The sequence continues at coordinate 509,678,019 of NC_092336.1, forward strand.
GATATAGAACATGTGTTTAGTTAATTTTAAAAGTCAAGTTAGAAGGATTAACTTTGTTTGCGAACAAGTTTAGAATTAAGTAAACTATGTTCTAGTGATTACGTTTTCAAATCTTCGAATAAGATAGTTATTTATATATGAATCGAATGATGTTATGAACATCATTACTACCTCAAGTATAGTAGGTAAACCTACTGGAAATGACAAAAATAATCTTGAGCTTGAATGGATCTTTGATGGCTTGAAAGTTCTTGAAGCATAATCATGACACGAAAACAATTTCAAGTAAGATTATTACTCGAATCAAGATAGTTTATAGTTATAGAAATCGAATCAAGGTTTGGATATGAGTATTACCTTGAATAAGAAAGATAACCTACTATAAATAACAAAGGTTTCTTGATCTTGGATGACTACTTGGATTGGATTAGAAAGCTTGGTAGTAATCTAGTAAACTTGAAATGATTCTTGAAATATTTTTCTTATGACGATTATAGATTAGATTTTGAAGTAGAATTTGATGTAGATGAAGAAAGGTTGCTGAATATAGATGTGTTCTTGAATGAAAGTGTTTAGGTAGAAAGAAAATTAAGATTAAGATTGAAATCAAATGGGTTATGGTGATAGAATTATGGACGTGAATATGCATGTATATGTAGTCAAATTTGATTAACTTTTAAGCTTGGAATTTAGTTGCAATAATTCTTACAATTAGTCAAAAGATAAACCCTACATGAAAGGCTCCAAATTCCAATCAATTATGGCTGATCATGATGGTTTCCTATTGGTATATACCAATAGTAAATACATCTAGAAGCTGTGTATTGTACGATTACGAATACGGGTGCATACGAGTAAAATTATTGATGAAAACAAATGAGAATGAAATTGTCAGTATTTTTGCTAAGTAGAAGTACTTTGATATGTGTCTTAGTTAACGATCTTATTTAATGTTGTTGAAATCTTAAAATCAAATTTTTAACACATTTTTAATAAAACGATATTAACCCAAACAAAAATTTTCCAAGCTGACCTGGCAGCTTGATGTGTGCAGCAGCGTATACGAAATAGTTATATTTTTTATTGCAAAATACTATTAAATACGATACAATTTTACACAAGTTATTTATTTATTTATAGAGTGGATATACCTAAACCTTGCTACAACACTTATAGGCAGTGTATCTAATCGTACAGTAGTGTAGTTTTAGTAAGTCCGGTTCGTCCACAGGGAACTAGCCAAGTTTAACGCTATATTTTTAAACTATATTTATATCAATATATATATATATACATATATATATATATATACATATATATATATATATATATATATATACATATATATATATATATATATATATATATATATATATATATATATATATAAGTAATATTATTATAGTATATATATATATATATATATATATATATATATATATATATATGTATATATATATATATATAAGTAATATTATTATTATTATAAAAGGGGTTTTTACCATTTAATGACCGGTTTGTCGATTTTAAAACTTAAATCACAATGAAAACCTAATGTAAAATATTAAATATAAAAATGACTTAATTTAAAGCGTAAAGTAAATGACGATAATTAAAATGCGATAAATTAAAGTGCGATAAATAAAATGACAGTAAATAAAAGTTGCGATAATTAATAAGTACGATAATTAAAAGTACGATGAGATATAAAATAAAGGAATTATGCTTATTTAAACTTTCGTAATCATGATGTTTGACGTGTTGATTTTAATTTATTACCATGGGTTAATTGTCCTTTGTCCTGGATTATTCGATATGTCCATCTGGTTTTTGTCCATAACAGTCCATCAGTCATAAATATAAAGTGCGAGTGTCCTCGTCAAATTATCCTTATACCCGAAGTCAAATTTTCTAACTAATTGGGGACTTAAACTTTTATACATGGCCGTCATTTCCTTGTCACAATGAGTTGTTTTTAGTCTGCCGACACTTATATATATATATATATATATATATATATATATATATATATATATATATATATATATATATATATATATATATATATATATATATATATATATATATATATAATTTTTATATAATTATATATATATTATATTATATTCATGTGCATAGTTGACTTGTAATTTTAGGCCCGTTGCGTCGCTCGTTGATAGTTGGTTCATGTCCCGGTTTCGGATTTTCGAACATCCTTGCGTACAATTTAATATCTTGTACTTTGCATTTTGCGGCTTGTACTCTTGTAACTTTTAGACGTTTCTCATCACTAAATTGAACCTCTTGGATTGTACTTTGTACTTTTTAGCATTTTGGTCGTTTGTGTCTTCAAATCGTCGAATCTGTATTTTGTCTTCACCTTTTAATATTTAAACGAATATCACTTGTAAATAGAACAATAGCAACTAAAAGCTTATCTTTCTTGAAGGATAATGCTATGAAGTATATGTTCGTTTTTAGCATTATCACAGCTCAACCCCAGCCAGGGGCTCTGCCCCTTGGACCCCACCAGGGGTTGCCACCCCTTGGACCCCGCTATCGGGGGCGCTGCCCCCGAACCCCCGTCATAATCAAGATAAGTTCAAACAATTGTGCACTCCACACTTTCCCAAACTTGTTCGATATTTATCAAGGTTATTTTGGTTAACAAATTAACCCCATTACACTTAAATCATATTGGTGACACAAATCACCAACAATGAATATATCTTGATATGATATATATACTTTAAAATGTCATTACAACGATAATCGTTACATATATGTCTCGTTTTTGAAATTCTTAAGTTAGTAGTCTCATCTTACTTGTATAGTTCATTGTTAATACACTCAATGATATACTTAATTATCATTTTATCATGTTAAATATAGTATATCAATATCTTAATACAATACATATGTATTTAGTAAGACGTTGTTATAATGATAATCGTTATGTATATCGTTTCGAGCTTCATAATTCAATATTCTCATTTTTTTATGTATATCACACATTGTTAATATACTTATTGAGATACTTACTTATCATAATGTCATGTTAACCATATATATGTCCATATATATATATATATATATATATATATATATATATATATATATATATATATATATATATATATATATATCATCGTGTCGTTTTTACAAGTTTTAACGTTCGTTAATCGCTGGTCAACTTGGGTGGTCAATTGTCTACATGAAACTCATTTCAAATAATCAAGTCTTAACAAGTTTGATTGCTTAACATGTTGGAAACATTTAATCATACAAATATAGTTTTCATTTAATATATAATCATGGAATAATCATGGAAAAGTTCGGGTCACTACAGTACCTACCCGTTAAATAAATTTCTTCCCGAAATTTCAAGCTGTTGGAAGTGTTGACGCATCTTCTGGAAATAGGTGCGGGTATTTCTTCTTCATCTGATCTTCACATTCCATGGTGAACTCGGATCCTCTACGAGCATTTCATCGAACCTTAACAATTGGTATTTTATTTTGCTTAAGTCTTTTAACCTCATGATCCATTATTTCGACGGGTTCTTCGATGAATTGAAGTTTTTCATTGATTTGGATTTTGTCTAGTAGAATAGTGAGATCTTTTTTAGCAAAACATTTCTTCAAATTTGAGACGTGAAAAGTGTTATTTACAGCTGCGAGTTGTTGAGGTAACTAAAGTGGGTAAGCTACTGGTCCAACACGATCAATATTCTTGAATGGTCCAATGTACCTTGGATTTAATTTCCCTCGTTTACCAAATCGAACAACGCCTTTCCAAGGTGCAACTTTAAGCATTACCATCTCTCCAATTTCAAATTCAATATCTTTTCTTTTAATGTCAGCGTAGTTCTTTTGTCGACTTTGGGCGGTTTTCAACCGTTGTTGAATTTGGATGATCTTCTCAGTAGTTTCTTGTATTATCTCTGGACCCGTAATCTGTCTATCCCCCACTTCACTCCAATAAATCGGAGACCTGCACTTTCTACCATAAAGTGCTTCAAACGGCGCCATCTCAATGCTTGAATGGTAGCTGTTGTTGTAGGAAAATTCTGCTAACGGAAGGTGTCGATCCCAACTGTTTACGAAATCAATAACGCATGCTCGTAGCATTTCTTCATGCGTTTGTATCATTCTTTCGCTCTGCCCATCAGTTTGTTGATGATAGGCAGTACTCATGTCTAGACGAGTTCCTAATGCTTGCTGTAATGTCTGCCAGAATCTTGAAATAAATCTGCCATCCCTATCAGAGATAATAAAGATTGGTATTCCATGTCTGGAGACGACTTCCTTCAAATACAGTCGTGCTAACTTCTCCATCTTTTCATCTTCTCTTATTGGCAGGAAGTGTGCTGATTTGGTGAGAACAATTACCTATTTAGTATCAAAACCACTTGCAGTCCTTGGCAATTTAGTGATGAAATCCATGGTAATGTTTTCCCATTTCCATTCTGGGATTTCGAGTTGTTGAAGTAGACCTGATGGTTTCTGATGTTCCGCTTTGACCTTAGAATACGTTAAACACTCTCCTACGAATTTAGCAACATCGGCTTTCATACCCGGTCACCAAAAATGTTTCTTGCGATACTTGTACATCTTCCCCGTTCCAGGATGTATTAAGTATCTGGTTTTATGAGCTTCTCTAAGTACCATTTCTCTCATATCTCCAAATTTTGGTACCCAAATCCTTTCAGCCCTATACCGGGTTCTGTCTTCCCGAATATTAAGATACTTCTTCGATCCTTTGGGTATTTCATCCTTTAAATTTCCCTCTTTTAAAACTCCTTGTTGCGCCTCCTTTATTTGAGTAGTAAGGTTATTGTGAATCATTATATTCATAGCTTTTACTCGAATGAGTTCTCTGTCCTTTCTGCTCAAGGCGTCGGCTACCACATTTGCCTTCTCTGGGTGGTAACGAATCTCAAAGTCGTAATCATTCAACAATTCAATCCACCTGCGCTGCCTCATGTTCAGTTGTTTCTAATTAAATATGTGTTGAAGACTTTTTTGGTCGGTATATATAATACTTTTGACCCCATATAAGTAGTGCCTCCAAGACTTTAATGCAAAAACAACCGCGCCTAATTCCAAATCATGTGTCGTATAATTCTGCTCGTAAATCTTCAATTGTCTAGACGCATAAGTAATTACTTTCGTTAGTTGCATTAATACACAACAGAGACCTTGCTTTGAGGCGTCACAATATATCACAAAATCATCATTCCCTTCAGGTAATGACAATATAGGTGTCGTAGTTAAATTTTTCTTCAACAATTAAAACGCTTTCTCTTGTTCATCCTTCCATTCAAATTTTCTCCCTTTATGCGTTAATGCAGTCAAGGGTTTTGCTATTCTGGAAAAATCTTGGATGAACCTTCTGTAGTAACCAGCTAGTCCTAAAAATTGGCGTATATGCTTCGGAGTTTTCGGGGTTTCCCACTTTTCAACGGTTTCAATCTTTGCTGGATCCACCTGAATACCTTCTTTGTTCACTATATGACCGAGGAATTGAACTTCTTCCAATCAAAATGCACACTTTGAAAACTTAGCGTACAATTTTTCTTTCCTTAACAACTCTAGCACTTTTCTCAAATGTTCTTCATGCTCTTGGTCATTCTTTGAGTAAATAAGTATGTCATCGATGAAAATAATGACAAACTTGTCAAGGTATGGTCCACACACTTGTTTCATGAGGTCCATGAACACAGCTGGTGCGTTAGTCAACCCAAACGGCATAACCATAAACTCGTAATGACCGTAATGCATCCTAAAAGCAGTCTTTGGAATATCATCCTCCTTCACCCGCATTTGATGATACCCAGAACGTAAATAAATCTTCGAATAAACTGACGAGCCTTGTAGTTGATCAAATAAATCGTCGATTCTCAGTAGTGGGTAGCGGTTCTTGATGGTAAGTTTGTTCAACTCTCGGTAGTCGATACATAACCTAAATGTACCATCATTCTTCTTGACAAACAAAACAGGAGCTCCCCACGGTGATGTGCTTAGTCGAATGAAACCACACTCTAAAAGTTCTTGTAATTGACTCTGAAGTTCCTTCATTTTGCTGGGTGCGAGTCTGTATGGAGCACGAGCTATAGGTGCAGTTCCCGGTACAAGGTCTATTTGAAATTCAAGGATCGATGTGGGGGTCATTGTAACACCGGCCATTTTTTTTTTTTTTATACACATCGGAAGACTTTAATAATAAACACAATATAAGTCACGTCATTATGTTTAAGTTTACACAACGGTGTTACGTTATCACAAAACATTATTTATACAAAAGTCCACATCAGAGTTGGGTTGTCAAACATGTCTTCTGCAATAGCACCCTTCCCGACTAACAGTACCTAAACCTGCAAGGGAAGAATATGTGGGGGATTAGCGCACCGCTAAGTGAATGGAATCTATCTAACAGATATAGCTTAAGCCACACACAAGCTATATACAAACAACAATACATACTAACCACCAACTAGCATACGATAAGACAATACGAGGATCGGCGGCTTGTACGAGCACACGACTCCCAGCTGATCGGGCCTGAGTCTACCGATAGTCCCTGCTACTCAATTCACAGTATAGTTATCCAGATGCAAGAGGTGCATCGTTCACACTATACTCCACAATTAGTAGCCTATGGACCCAACCTCCCCTAGGCACGGTTGACCTCATACGGACTCTAACCTCTCCTAGGCACGGTCTCGAGTCCCCAGTCTCCCTAGGCCCGACTGGTGCCATTCACACAGTGTACACAAAATTCACATACAACATCAGGCAACGATATTATTATTCTAACATGGCAATTTCTACACTATGCATGGTAAAAGAGTCAACCACAGTAGCATGATATGCTAGTTAAACTCTATCCGTAGATAGACCCACTCACTAATTACCAGCAACTGCTCAGTTATTATTTCTGAGCTTCCTCCTTGTCCTTTTCTCCTGAGAACAGCAAAAACCAAGTTAGAATAGTGTTCCCATCAAGATTAGACATACTGACAGCGAATTATAGCAAATTTGTAAAAAAATGCGTCCGCTAAAATTTTCATGCTTAACACTTGTGCACTTTCAAAATTTACATCCTGAAAATCTTAAAAATACACGGACAGCATAACGGCTATAAATCAACACTTAGTAAAATTTTCACTGTCTAAGACCATCGGTCGATGGTCCCATCCATCGGCCGATCTTCAACACACCATCGATCGATGGTCTCCCCCAATCGGTCGATCGTCAAAATTACATCCGCTGGTCAGAAATCATACACCATCGGTCGATGGTCTCGTCCATCGGCCGATCGTCCTCACCATCGGTCGATGGTCAACCACCATCGGCTGAAGGTAGTTCATCAGCTGCAACAGCAGCAACGTGACGGGTTTCAACCCAAAATCACCAAATCTCAACTTTGGACACGTTTTTGACCTCAAAACTGGTTACATCTTTTACACTAAACATTTAGAAACATAAACCCACAACTTTTATGAACAAACAACAACAAATTGAACCAATTTGGACATCAAAACCCACTTTCATAAAACTTGACTAAAACACCCATTTTAACACTGATTTGATCACGAAATCAGATAAACTTTACCTTATTAGAATCATAACAACATAAGGAACGATTTGACACCAAAATCAAGCTTTAATTCGAGATCAAATGATTTAGGGTTGTTTGAAGGAGGTGAAGTTAGGTGAGAGTGAGTGAGAGGAAGGTTCAGGAGCAATTGAGAGGAAATTAGCTGGTCTCACACTTAATTTGGGGTTAAAACCTCATACCCCACAACACACGGGTATTTACCAGTTATCTGATATCTTTCGCACAAGATTAGGTAACCCAAACGAGGTCCAAATAAAATAAACAAACCTGTTCTGGGACCCTTATCACAAACTGGTCACAACACAAATATAATAAAACACTAATTAAATAATTAAAATAAAAGCACTTAAGACTAAGCACAAACCCTTAGGGCAAAATGAACAACTTACAACTAGCCCGGGTTTCAGTCTGTTACAAATCCACCCCCCTTAAGGAGATTCCGTCCTCGGAATCTGGTCTTGGTCAAACAAATGAGGGTAGCGGTTTCTCATCAACTCTTCCGTTTCCCACGTAAGATTAGAACCCAAACTGTGTTTCCACTCGATCAATACCATCGGTATCTCTTTATTTCTCAACTTAGTCACCTTTCGGTCAACTACACGGACCGGCTCTTCCACCAATTTATTATTCAAATCGATCCTTAAATCTTCTAAAGGAAGAAGTTGTGTTTCATCATCGACTTTACACTTTCGAAGATAACACACGTTAAATGTATTATGAATACCGGCTAACTCTGGCGGAAGATCTAGCACCACAGTCTGATCATTCAACACTTCACTGATCAGAAATGGACCAATAAATCTCGGTGCTAACTTACCACGTTTACCGAATCTGATAACCCCTTTCCACGGCGAAACTTTCAGATACACTCGTTCACCCACATTAAAGGTTACCGGACGTCTACGCGGATCAGCATACATTTTCTTCCTATCTCTAGCGGCTTTCAACTTTTCTCTCGCAATTGCAACTTTTTCAGCTGTCATTTGAACAATTTCGGGACCTGCAAACTGCTTCTCCCCGGCTTCTAACCAACAAGTCGGAGTTCTGCAACGACGACCGTACAACATTTCATAGGGCGGCATTCCTATACTCGAATGATATGAATTATTATACGCGAATTCGACCAACGGTAAATGTGTATCCCACGAACCACCGTATTCTAACACACAAGCCCTTAACATATCCTCCAAAGTCTGTATCGTTCTTTCACTCTGACCATCTGTACTTAAATTCACACGTGTACCCAAATTTTATTGAAGACTGTTCCAAAAATTCAACACAAATCTGGAATCTCTGTCTGAAACGATCGATAACGGCACACCATGTCGACTAACTATTTCTTTCACATACAAATCGGCTAACTCACTTAACGAATCTGTCTCCCGAGTAGCAAGAAAATGAGCACTTTTAGTTAGACGATCCACTATTACCCAAATCATATCATGTCGTTTCTGAGTTCGAGGTAATTTGGTCACAAAATCCATCGTTATATGTTCCCATTTCCACTCTGGAATCTGTAACTGACGTAGCGAACCATAAGGTTTCTGATGTTCTGCCTTCACTTGAGCACAAATATGACACTTTTCGACATATCGAGCGATATCTGTTTTCATTGTCGGCCACCAATACACTGTTTTCAAATCATGATACATCTTATTACTACCCGGATGTACTGTCAGTCTGGATTTGTGAGCTTCCGTCATGATTAAATCCCTCAAATCTCCAAGCTTAGGCACCCAAACACGATTGTTTAAGGTCTTTAGTCCACGTGAGTCATCAATTAAGTCCACTTTTCGTTTGGTCATTTGTTCAGATTTAATATGTTCGTCCTCTAAAGCACAGGCCTGAACGGTTCTTAAGCTGTTAATCAAATCTGAAGTTATATTCAAACGAAGGAATTTCGCATTTTCACTTGACTTTTTACGACTTAGCGCATCTGCAACCACATTTGCCTTACCCGGATGATATTTAATTTCACAATCATAATCTTTGATCAACTCTTGCCACCGTCTCTGACGCATATTCAATTCTTTCTGTGAGAAGATATATTGCAAACTCTTATGATCTGTACAAATAACACAATGAGTTCCATACAAATAATGTCTCCACAGTTTCAAAGCAAACACTACTGCAGCCATTTCAAGATCATGCACTGGATAATTCATCTCATGAACTTTCAACTGTCGCGAGGCGTAGGCGATTACTTTATCTCTTTGCATTAATACACAACCCAACCCAGCATATGATGCATCACAGTATACCACGAAGTTGTCTGAACCTTCTGGTAAAGCTAACACTGGTGCCTGACACAGTAGCTGTTTCAAAATCTGAAAAGCCTTTTCCTGTTCATCAGTCCATCGAAAGGCTACATCTTTACGAGTCAACTTAGTCAATGGACCCGCTATTTTAGAGAAATCTTTGATAAACCTGCGATAATAACCAGCCAATCCCAGAAAACTCTTAATCTCAGTCGGAGTCCTCGGAGAATTCCAATTCATTACCGCTTCTATCTTTGTCGGATCAACTTTTATACCCTCGGTACAAATCACATGACCCAAAAACTGCACTTCACGTAACCAAAATTCACACTTTGAAAATTTTGCAAATAGTTGCTCACGTTTTAACAAGTTCAAAACCAACCTCAGATGTTCAGCATGTTCACTCTCTGTTTTCGAATACACCAATATGTCATCAATAAACACAATCACAAACTTATCTAAGAATGGACGACACACTCTATTCATTAGATCCATGAAGACTGCTGGCGCATTCGTCAACCCAAAAGGCATGACAAGAAATTCATAATGACCATACCTTGTTCTAAACGCTGTTTTCGATATATCTGATTCAGCAACACGAACCTGATGATATCCGGATCGTAAGTCTATCTTAGAAAAGAATGAAGCACCCTGTAACTGATCTAACAAATCATCTATTCGAGGTAACGGATATTTATTCTTCACAGTTCTTTTGTTCAATTCACGATAATCAATACACATACGCATTGACCCATCTTTCTTTTTAACAAACAATACCGGAGCACCCCACGGTGAAGAACTCGGTCGGATAAACCCACGATCTAATAGTTCTTGAATCTGTGACATCATTTCACGGATTTCCGACGGCGCTAATCGGTATGGAGCTTTTGCAACTGGAGTTGTTCCAGGAACCAATTCAATCTTATATTCAACTTCCCTTACCGGCGGCAGACCTGGTAACTCATCTGGGAACACATCGGGAAATTTTGATACTATCGGAATATCAGCCACTGTTTTCTTTTCTTTCTTCGCATCAATCACATATGCAAGAAATGATTCACAACCCTTTGCCATCGACTTTTTCGCTTTCATCATGGTTATCAACAGAAAATTATACCCTCCCCGCTCCCCTCGGGCCACAACACGGGTTCCATCGGTCGAACGAAAGGTAATCATTTTCCTATCACACTTAATATTAGCCCTAAGCGAGCTTAACCAATCCATTCCTAATACTACATCAAAGCTAGGAATAGGTAACACTAAACAAGTCACCGGGAAAGACTTCCCTTCAATCTCTATACAAACCCCAGACACATATGTTGTGACTGGTCTGATCTTACCATCGGCTACTTCTACACTAACCAGCTTGGGTAACACATTAGCTGGTAAATTCAACTTAGCATAGAAATCTAGGGACATAAAACACCTATTGGCACCACAATCAAACAATACACGAGCAGGTATTGAGTTGATTAGAAACATACCGATGATCACTTCGTCGGTTGCCACAGCATTCTCAACTGACATCTGAAAAGCTCTAGCCTCTGCTGTTGGAGGGTTCTTCCTCTTCTGCCCACTCGAGGCAGTTGACCCTACGGCTGATGCTGAACGCGCCCCTGACCCTACCCCGGAACTACCACTCTTCGATGGACAACTAACTGCACGATGCCCTGGTTTATGACAACTCCAACACACACTATTCGGATACGGACATGCTGAAGACTCATGCCCAACCACACCACACTTTAAGCACCTTCTTGTAGCCTCAGAACACTGACCACTGTGAGAAGATCGGCACGTGTGACACCAATTCCCTTTACCTGATCCAGATCCAGTACTACTCTGACCACTTTTACCCTTCGATTTAAACCCACTAGACTTCTTAAATTTAGATCCTGATTGACCAGATACTTGTCCACCTTGTTGTAGCACATTACCAAACATTCTGTTTCTGGCAGCCTGAACATCACTTTATACCATCTTAGCCATCACAACTGCTTGAGACAATGATGTAGCTGTTCTAACAAAAGTTCTGTACTCAGGAAGAATGATATTAACAAAATGTTGTATACGAGACACTTCGTCTGGCACCCACTGTTGTACAAACCTTAGTTTATCCATATACTTCTCTACTACCTCATCGATCGTCATTTGAGGTGTCATCTTCATTTCAAGAAACTCAGTCTTGATTCGGTTCATATCAAACGGATTACAGTACTGTTCAAACACCTTTCCATGAAACTGCTCCCAAGTGATCATACTCACTTGTTCTTTCGGTATACTGGAAATCAAGGAATCCCACCAAATCATAGCCCTACCTTTCAACATTTGACTAGCATATGTCACTTTCAGCTCGGGTTCACACTGGCATGCTTCAAATACCCTTTCAATTTCTCGCAACCAATTAAGAGTTACAGTCGGATCAGTACTTCCAGAAAACTCAGAGGGTTTGCAATCACGGAAGTTCTTATAAGTACATCTTTTGGGTGGTTGCATGTAAGGTTGTTGGAACATTTGCATTTGGTACGGGTTCATCATCATGGGATTTTGGTAAGTAAAAGTGTTTTGCGGTGGCATATAATATTGGTTAGGTATTTGATTCTGAAACTGGTTCTGGTGCACATTAGGTATCGTTTGGGATTGCGCGGTTGGGAATCCAGGTGGTGTATCATCATTTCCAGAATGCCTTGCCAATTCAAGCTCATTAATTTTGTCCTCAGCCTCTTTTAGCTTACTTTCTAATTGAAGGATGTAACTACTCTGATCATCATCAGACTCAACACCCTCTTCTGGTGCTCTGAATGTTCCGGGGTTAGATGGGCCAGTTGCGTTTCTATCAGCCATACCTGTGCTACAAAATAGCTTACACAAAAGCTTAGTGGATAACAGTTAGTTCAATCACAACTAACACACGTATATCCTATTTTCACTTAGCCCCCACTCCCACATACATGTTTGACTTGCCTCAGGGTTTGGGAACAAAATACGCGCACGTATTTTCCGCCAAACCATGCTCTGATACCAACTTGTAACACCGGCCATTTTTTTTTTTTTTTTTTATACACAGCGTAAGACTTTAATAATAAACACAATATAAGTCACGTCATTACGTTTAAGTTTACACAACGGTGTTACGTTATCACAAAACATTATTTATACAAAAGTCCACATCAGAGTTGGGTTGTCAAACATGTCTTCTGCAATAGCACCCTTCCCGACTAACAGTACCTAAACCTGCAAGGGAAGAATATGTAGGGGATTAGCGCACCGCTAAGTGAATGGAATCTATCTAACAGATATAGCTTAAGCCACACACAAGCTATATACAAACAACAATACATACTAACCACCAACTAGCATACGATAAGACAATACGAGGATCGGCGGCTTGTACGAGCACACGACTCCCAGCTGATCGGGCCTGAGTCTACCGATAGTCCCTGCTACTCAATTCACAGTATAGTTATCCAGATGCAGGGGGTGCATCGTTCACACTATACTCCACAATTAGTAGCCTATGGACCCAACCTCCCCTAGGCACGGTTGACCTCATACGGACTCTAACCTCTCCTAGGCACGGTCTCGAGTCCCCAGTCTCCCTAGGCCCGACTGGTGCCATTCACACAGTGTACACAAAATTCACATACAACATCAGGCAACGATATTATTATTCTAACATGGCAATTTCTACACTATGCATGGTAAAAGAGTCAACCACAGTAGCATGATATGCTACTTAAACTCTATCCGTAGATAGACCCACTCACCAATTACCAGCAACTGCTCAGTTATTATTTCTGAGCTTCCTCCTTGTCCTTTTCTCCTGAGAACAGCAAAAACCAAGTTAGAATAGTGTTCCCATCAAGATTAGACATACTGACAGCGAATTATAGCAAATTTGTAAAAAAATGCGTCCGCTAAAATTTTCATGCTTAACACTTGTGCACTTTCAAAATTTACATCCTGAAAATCTTAAAAATACACGGACAGCATAACGGCTATAAATCAACACTTAGTAAAATTTTCACTGTCTAAGACCATCGGTCGATGGTCCCATCCATCGGCCGATCTTCAACACACCATCGGTCGATGGTCTCCCCCAATCGGTCGATCGTCAAAATTACATCCGCTGGTCAGAAATCATACACCATCGGTCGATGGTCTCGTCCATCGGCCGATCGTCCTCACCATCGGTCGATGGTCAACGACCATCGGTCGATGGTCAACGACCATCGGCCGAAGGTAGTTCATCAGCTGCAACAGCAGCAAAGTGACGGGTTTCAACCCAAAATCACCAAATCTCAACTTTGGACACGTTTTTGACCTCAAAACTGGTTACATCTTTTACACTAAACATTTAGAAACATAAACCCACAACTTTTATGAACAAACAACAACAAATTGAACCAATTTGGACATCAAAACCCACTTTCATAAAACTTGACTAAAACACCCATTTTGACACTGATTTGATCACGAAATCAGATAAACTTTACCTTGTTAGAATCACAACAACATAAGGAACGATTTGACACCAAAATCAAGCTTTAATTCGAGATCAAATGATTTAGGGTTGTTTGAAGGAGGTGAAGTTAGGTGAGAGTGAGTGAGAGGAAGGTTCAGGAGCAATTGAGAGGAAATTAGCTGGTCTCACACTTAATTTGGGGTTAAAACCTCATACCCCACAACACACGGGTATTTACCAGTTATCTGATATCTTTCGCACAAGATTAGGTAACCCAAACGAGGTCCAAATAAAATAAACAAACCTGTTCTGGGATCCTTGTCACAAACTGGTCACAACACAAATATAATAAAACACTAATTAAATAATTAAAACAAAAGCACTTAAGACTAAGCACAAACCCTTAGGGCAAAATGAACAACTTACAACTAGCCCGGGTTTCAGTCTGTTACAGTCATCCCGGTAATTCTTTCGAAAATACATCAGGAAATTCTTTTGCGATGGGAACATCACTGATGTTCTTTTCTTTAGGTTTAACTTCCTCGATGTGTGCTAGAATGACATAACAACCGTTTCTTATTAGTTTTTATGCCTTCATACTACTAATAAGATTTAATTTCGCGTTATTCTTTTCTCCGTACACCATTAAAGGTTTTCCTTTTTCACGCACAATGCGAATCGCATTTTTGTAACAAACGACTTATGCTCTCACCTTTTTCAACCAGTCCATGCCAATTATTACATCAAAACTCCCTAACTCGGCTGGTATTAAATCAATTTTAAATGTTTCGTCAACCAGTTTAATTTCTCTATCCCGACATACTTTATCTGCTGTAATTAGTTTACCGTTTGCTAATTCGAGTAAAAATTTATTATCCAAAGGCATTAATGGACAATTTAATTTGGCACAAAAATCTCTACTCATATAGCTTCTATCCACACCCAAATCAAATAAAACATAAGCAGATTTATCGTCAATAAGAAACGTACCCGTAAAAAGCTCCAGGTCTTCCTGCGCTTCTGCCGAATTAATGTTGAAGACTCGTCCACGGCCTTGCCCATTATTGTTCCCTTGATTAGGTCATGCTTTGATGAAATGGCCCGGCTTTATGCATCCGTAATAAATAATGGAATTATTTGTTCTGTTATTTTTATATGCCTTTGGTCCATAGACATCACACTTCATTACACTATGTCCGGTTCTATTACACTTGGTACACACTACTACACAGAACTTATCTGGATGATACCCTCCACACCTTAGATATTTATTGTTCTGATTGTTGTTGCCATTGTTGTTATTGATTTGGTTGTTGTTGCGATTGTTATTGTTGTTAGGACGGTTATTGTGGTTGTTGTTGTTGTTAGGATAGTTGTTGTTGAGTTTGTTTTTGCAAAAAATGGGGCAATTGTAGTTGTGATTGCTGTGTTGGTTGTTGAAGCGGTAGTTACTGTTGTTTTGTTGGTGACTCTTGTCACTGTTTTCTTCCCACTTCCTCTTGACTTGTTTCGTGTTGGCTTCTTCGGCCGCCTGCTCTTTAATTCTTCCCTCAATCTGATTTATGAGTTTATGAGCCATTCGACTTGCTTTTTGTATGGAGGCGGGCTCGTGTAAACTCACGTCTTCTTGAATCCTTTCTGGTAACCCTTTTACAAATGCGTCGATTTTCTCTTCTTCATCTTCGAACGCTCCCGGACACAATAGGCACAACTCGATGAATCATCGTTCGTACGTGGTAATATCAAATCCTTGTGTTTGTAACCCTCTAAGCTCTACCTTGAGCTTATTGACCTCGTTTCTGGAACGGTACTGCTCGTTCATCAAATGCTTGATTGCAGACCACGGTAGTGCGTAAGCAACATCTTGTCCCACCTGCTCGAGGTAGGTGTTCCACCATGTTAACGCAGTACCTGTGAAGGTATGCGTAGCGTACTTTACTTTGTCTTCTTCAGTACATTTACTTATGGCAAACACCGATTCAACCTTTTCAGTCCACCGTTTTAATCCGATTGGACCCTCGGTTCCAACGAATTCCAAGGGTTTACAGGCAGTGAATTCTTTGTAGGAGCATCCTACACGATTTCTTGTGGAATTAGTTCCACTGCTAGAACCAGAGTTATTGTTGTTATTTTACATTGCAGCCTGCACTGCGGCTATGTTCGTAGCAAGGAAAACATGGAAGTCTTCCTCACTCATGTTCAAGTTCTGACGAGTCGTCGGTGCCATTTCCTTCAAAAATAACCAAAAGAATTGAGTTAATCATATAGAATTTAAGAGTAGTCAATAGTATTTCGTAGCATAATATGAACTTATTTATAAAAGCTTTTTCGTCATATTAGCATTTTATAGTTTTAATTCGGGTAGTACCTACCCGTTAAGTTCATACTTAGTAGCTATTATACAATTCAACTACTACGATTTTATATGAAAAACTTATTACAATAATATTTCGCGTTCAAACTTTTATACAATATTTTACAAACATACAATACCACTTATTATACATATAGGATGAAATATAACACATAATAACTTTGCTACTCGATAGCTATAAAGGTAATTCTAATTAATACGCAAGTCGTTCAGCAAAGGCAATAAAGACACGTAATTCATAAGTCCAGAAACAAGTCATGCATTCTGGTTTTACTAAGACGACTTTCCATCCTTGGTCTTGTGAAAACTAACCGTTATGAGCATTGGCTAGGCAGCATGTTGTAATGTCATCAAAAGGACGAGGGTTTCATAATGTCCAACAGCCCCGTAATAATCTAAAAACCTTGTTTCTCACCCCAACTACTGAATTCGTCACTTGTGGGAAGGTTTTATTTAAAAGTTGTAACCCGATGTTCTTTTTCTCACTTTGGTAAGAAGCGAACATCACTAACCCGTAAGTATAACTTGCTTCTTTATGTTACATGTTAGAAGCTCTTTCTAACTCACTAAATCCTATGTTGGGATATGTTGAGTCAAAATAGGTTCTTAACCCGTAGCGTAAAATTGCATTTGGGTTCCCCGCATTTAACGCTTTAAAGAAAACACGGCGTAACTTACGGTCTCCCCAATGTGATATACCCCACCTATCAAAGGAAAGCCTTTTATAAACTAAGGCATTTCTGGAAAGTCTTTCAAATGTTTGACAAGTTAATTTCGCTATAACTAAATGTGCTGATGAATTCTGACCGACTCTAGACAAGATTTCCTCAATCATATCCTCTGGTAGGTCTTCTAAAATATTCGGTTGTCTACCCTTAACGTCCATTTTATTTTTATACTGTAAAATAGACAAGGATTAGATTCGTAAAAGATAATTAACAAACAATACAAGCAATTTTTACATATAACATAAAAGTACAAGCACACTACAATACATATAATACACAACATGATTACAACCCTCTGATCTGAATCACTGGTTTCTTCTTCTTCGGACTTGGTTCGTTTTCCTAATTTTCTAGGGATATATGGTGTTCCTCTAATACGAGCCGTCGTTTTCCACAATGGTTTAGAAAAACCTGGTGGTTTAGAGGTTCCCGGGTTATTGTTACAATTTAGGAAATACGGATGTTGCCGATACATATAAAGTTCATCGGGGTTGGAATCAGGTTTCTTTATTTTTATACATTTTCCCTTATTATTTTCTTTTGCTTTATTAAATTGGGTCGAGGTAATTTCTATAACATCATCGGAATCCTCATCGGGATCCGATTCATCGGAAAATTGGTAATCTTCTCAATATTTTGCTTCCTCGGCGGAAACACCATTGACCATTTTTAATTTTGGACCATTGGTTGAGGATCTTCTTTTATTTAATCGTTTTACTGTAGGTATTAATATTTCATTCTCCGAAACCTCTTCTTCTTCCGGTTCCTTTTCTTCCAGTTCCTCTTCTTCCGGTTCCTCCTCTTCCGATTCCTCCTCTTCCGGTTCTTCCTCTTCCGGTTCTTCCTCTTCCGGTTCTTCCTCGGGAATTTGTGAATCTTCCCAAAATATATTCGACTCTTCATTATTATTAGGTGAGTCGATGGGATTTGTACTAGAGGTAGACATCTATCACATAATATCAAACACGTTAAGAGATTAATGTATCACATAATATTTACAGGTTAATAATATATAGTTTCCAACAAAAAGTGTTAAGCAATCGTTTTTAAAGAAAACACGGTCGAAGTCCAGACTCACTAATGCATCCTAACAAAATCGGTAAGACACACTAATGCAATTTTCTGGTTCTCTAAGACCAACGCTCTGATACCAACTGAAATGTCCCGTTCATATCGATTATAAACGTTCCATATTAATTGATTTCATTGCGAGGTTTTGACCTCTATATGAGACTATTTTCAAAGACTGCATTCGATTTTTAAAACAAACCATAACCTTTAAAATATTACGACGATTATCAAATAATGATAATCTAAAATATAGCGTTTCACGCGACCATTACATAATGGTTTACAATAATATTACACAACAATATATATGTCTTCGAATGCAGTTTTTAAACAATATTATACATGCATGCTGACTCCAACTCTTGTCCATAAATTAGCATGCAACAGCGGAAGCTCTTAATAATCACCTGAGAATAAACATGCTTTAAACGTCAACAAAAATGTTGGTGAGTTATAGGTTTAACCTATATATCAAATTGTAATAATAGACCATAAGATTTCATCTTTCAATAACATGCAATCCGCATAAACATCATTCATATGGTTGAACACCTGGTAACCGACATTAACAAATGCATCTAGAATATCCCCATATATAAATATCGAAGTACTAAAGCAGTTCAAATTCTCTGACTGGGGCGTGTCAAAGCTCATAGATCTATCTTTAGGATTCGCGTCAATTGGTGGCAATTATAATAAACACCAATTCTTAGGCTACCAAGTTAAACAAGGGTGATATCCGGTATAACGATTCAACATAGAATATAGTTTCAATACTTGTGTCTATTTTGTAAATCATTTTCAAAACTGCATGTATTCTCATCCCAAAAATATTAGATAGTAAAAATGGGACTATAACTCACTTTCACAGATTTTCACTTCGTCGAAAAATAAGACTTGGCCACGGGTCGATTCACGAACCTATAACAAATATGTACATATATATCAAAGTATGTTCAAAATATATTTACAACATTTTTAATACTTTTTAATGTTTTAAGTTTATTAAGTCAGCTGTCCTCGTTAGTAACCTACAACTAGTTGTCCACAGTTAAATGTACATAAACAAATCGATATATATATTATCTTGAATCAATCCACGACCCAGTGTATACACTACTCAGGCTAGATCACAACTCAAAGTATATATATTTTTGGAATCAACCTCAACCCTGTATAGCTAACTCAAACATTACTGCATATAGAGTGTCTATGGTTGTTCCAAATAATATATATACATGGGTCGATATGATATGTCAAAACATTTGCATACGTGTCTATGGTATCCCAAGATTACATAATATATTAGAATACATGTATAATACAATATAAGTTAGCTAGGATATGATTTGTATCGATTTATTACATATTTCACGTAGCTACAACAAGCAAAATTATCCAATCTTGTTTTACCCATAACTTCTTCGTTTTAAATCCGTTTTGAGTGATTCAAGTTGCTATGATTTCATATTGAACTTAAGTTTATGAATCTAAACAGAAAAAGTATAAGTTTATAGTCGGAAATACAGGTTACAAGTCGTTTTTGTAAAGGTAGTCATTTCAGTTGAAAGAACGACGTCTAGATGACCATTTTGGAAAACATACTTCCCCTTTGAGTTTAACCATGATTTTTGGATATAGTTTCATGGTCATAAGAAAAATCATTTTCCAAGAAGAACAACTTTTAAATCAAAGTTTATCATAGTTTTTAATTAACTAACCTAAAACAGCCCGCGGTGTTACTACGACGGTGTATATCCGGTTTTATGGTGTTTTTCGTGTTTTCAGGTTTTAAATCATTAAGTTAGCATATAATAAAGATATAGAACATGTGTTTCGTTGATTTTAAAAGTCAAGTTAGAAGGATTAACTTTGTTTGCGAACAAGTTTAGAATTAGCTAAACTATGTTCTAGTGATTACGTTTTCAAATCTTCGAATAAGATAGTTATTTATATATGAATCGAATGATGTTATGAAAATCATTACTACCTCAAGTATAGTAGGTAAACATACTGAAAATGACAAAAATAATCTTGAGCTTGAATGGATCTTTGATGGCTTGGAAGTTCTTGAAGCAGAATCATGACACGAAAACAATTTCAAGTAAGATTATTACTCGAATCAATATAGTTTATAGTTATAGAAATCGAATCAAAGTTTGAATATGAGTATTACCATGAATAATAAAGATAACCTACTGTAAATAACAAAGGTTTCTTGATCTTGGAAGACTACTTGGATTGGATTAGAAAGCTTGGTAGTAATCTAGTAAACTTGAAATGATTCTTGAATGATTTTTCTTATGACGATTATAGATTAGATTTTGAAGTAGAATTTAATGTAGATGAAGAAAGGTTGCCGAATATAGATGTGTTCTTGAATGAAAGTGTTTAGGAAGAAAGAAAATTAAGATTAATATTGAAATCAAATGGGTTATGGTGATAGAATTATGGACGTGAATATGCATGTATATGTAGTCAAATTTGATTAACTTTTAAGCTTGGAATTTAGTTGCAATAATTCTTACAATTAGTCAAAAGATAAACCCTACATGAAAGGCTCCAAATTCCAATCAATTATGGCCGATCATGATGGTTTCCTATTGGTATATACTAATAGTAAATACATCTAGAAGTTGTGTATTGTACGAGTACGGATACGGGTGCATACGAGTAAAATTGTTGATGAAAACGAATGAGAATGAAATTGTAAGTATTTTTGTTAAGTAGAAGTACTTTGATATGTGTCTTAGTTAACGATCTTATTTAATGTTGTTGAAATCTTAAAATCAAATTTTTAACACATTTTTAATAAAGCGATATTAACCCAAACAAAAATTTTCCAAGCTGACCTGGCAGCTTGATGTGTGCAGCAGCGTATACGAAATAGTTATATATTTATTGCGAAATACTATTAAATACGATACAATTTTATACAAATTATTTATTTATTTATAGAGTGGATATACCTAAACCTTGCTACAACACTTATAGGCAGTGTACCTAATCGTACAGTAGTGTAGTTTTTAGTAAGTCCGGTTCGTCCACAGGGAACTAGCCAAGTTTAACGATATATTTTTAAACTATATTTATATATATATATATATATATATATATATATATATATATATATATATATATATATATATATATATATATATATATATATATATATATATATATATATATATATATATATATATATATATATATATATATATATATATATATATATATATATATATATTGATAATGCTAAAAACGAACATATATTTCATAGCATTATTCCTCAAGAAAGACAAGCTTTTAGTTGCAATTGTTCTATTTACAAGTGATATTCGTTTAAATAATAAAAGGTGAAGACAAAAGACAGATTCGACGAATTGAAGACGCAAACGACCAAAAAGCTCAAAAGTACAAAAGACAATCAAAGAGGTTCCAATTATTGATAAGAAACGTCTCGAAATTACAAGAGTACAAGATTCAAAACGCAAAGTACAAGATATTAAATTGTACGCAAGGACGTTCGAAAATCCGGAACCGGGACATGAGTCATCTCTCAACGCTCGACGCAACGGACTAAAAATTACAAGTCAACTATGCACATAAATATAATATAATATTTAAATAATTCTTATAATTATTTATATATTATATAAATAAATAAAAACCGTCGGCAAGAAAGACTCCAAATTGTGTGAGCTGTATTTACAAACTCCGCGACTCGCGGAGTTTGAAAGCAAAAAGGGCCGCGAGTCGCGGAGTATCCCTGAACTCAATTCCCTATAAAGCCAACCGAATTCTGATCATTTTTCATCATCAATATATCCATCTCTCTATCTATATCGTATATATTTATATTTATATTTTAATTTTAATTTTAATTTTAATTATAATTCTAATAATAAGGGTATGTTAGCGAATATTGTAAGGGTGTAAGTCGAAATTCTGTCCGTGTAACGCTACGCTATTTTTAATCATTGTAAGTTATGTTCAACCTTTTTATATTAATGTCTCGTAGCTAAGTTATTATTATGCTTATTTAAAACGAAGTAATCATGATGTTGGGCTAATTACTAAAATTAGGTAATTGGGCTTTGTACCATAATTAGGGTTTGGACAAAAGAACAACACTTGTGGAAATTAGACTATGGGCTATTAATGGACTTTATATTTGTTTAACTAAATGATAGTTTGTTAATGTTTATATAAAGATTTACAATTGGGCGTCCCTATAAATTACCATATACACTCGATCGGACACGATGGGCGGGGTATTTATATGTACGAATAATCGTTCATTTAACCGGACACGGGAATGGATTAATAGCCACTAGAATAATTAAAACAGGGGTGAAATTATGTACAAGGACACTTGGTATAATTGATAACAAAATATTAAAACCTTGGGTTACACTCAGTCGACATCCTGGTGTAATTATTAAACAAAGTATTAAAATCTTGTTACAGTTTAAGTCCCCAATTAGTTGGAATATTTAACTTCGGGTATAAGAATAATTTGACGAGGACACTCGCACTTTATATTTATGACTGATGGACTGTTATGGACAAAAACCAGACGGACATATTAAATAATCCAGGACAAAGGACAATTAACCCATGGGAATAAACTAAAAATCAACACGTCAATCATCATGATTACGGAAGTTTAAATAAGCATAATTCTTTTATTTCATATTTAATTTCCTTTATTTTATATTTAATTGCACTTCTAATTATCGTACTTTTTAATTATCGCAAGTTTATTTTATCGCACTTTTATTATTCGCAATTTCATTATCGTTATTTACGTTACGCTTTAATTTAAGTCTTGTATTTATTTTTAATAGTTTACATTTGGTTTTAACTATGACTAAAGTTTTAAAATCGACAAACCGGTCATTAAACGGTAAAAACCCCCCTTTATAATAATAATATTACTTATATATATATTTGTATTTTTATAAAAAGTAAACTAATATAGCGTTAAGCTTTGTTTAAAAATATTCCCTGTGGAACGAACCCGACTTACTAAAAACTACACTACTGTACGATTAGGTACACTGCCTATAAGTGTTGTAGCAAGGTTTAAGTATATCCATTCTCTAAATAAATAAATATCTTGTGTAAAATTGTATCGTATTTAATAGTTTTTCCTGTAAAAATATAAGCTATTTTATATACACCTAACACGACATCAAGTTATTTTTGGCGCCGCTACAAAGCCGGAAGCGCAACGCTAATATAAAAAAAAAAGATTTTTAGTTTACTTTTATTAAAATTCGTTTTTATAAAAATACGTTTTTAATATTCAAAAATATAAAAAGAAAAAGAAAAATATAAGTATTTTTAAGATTTTGTTAAATATTTAAGTTTTATAAAGTTTCTTTATTTTTATATACGTTTTATTTAAGTATTTTGTTTTTATTTAAAACATATAAAAAAAATTTTAATATATATAAATCTATTTTTAAGATATTTATAAAATTATAAAGTAATTCTATTTTTATTTTAGTTTATAAATATAAGTTTTTATTATACAAATATTTTAGATTATAAAACAGAAAAATATAAAACAAAAAAAAAACGTCGAATTAAAACTGCACCAGAGTTGAATTTTGGAACCCCGCGACTCGCGGAGGTTTGCTGCTTGGATTACCGCGACTCGCGGAGCCACTCTGACACGGGTACACAGAACCCTAATCAGGCATTAATTACGGGAAATTATTATAATTATTATTATAAAACCCTAATTAGGTTTTAATTAATTATTTATTTTAGTTTTTATTATTATTTTGTTTAATTAGTTTTATTTAAAGTTTAAAATTAATAGTTTTAATAAATAAATAATATAAAAATAATATTTTTATAAAAAATTGTAATTTTTACAACTTTTTGTATATTTTTATATTTTGTCCCTTTTTAATTGTTTTAGCGTAATATTTGTATATTTAGCACATATTTAGTTTTAAACTTAGTTTTTGCCATAGTTATGTTTACTTCTAGATTTTTGGGCTTTGCCATAGAATTTCTTAAGTGCTTTTTCTTTAGACTAAGATTTAGGTACTCTAGAATTTTGCGACGCCTTTTTAAGTTTTAGTTTCTTTTTAAGTTATTTCCATTTGGGGTTTAGTTTTTCCTGTAAGCTTTAATATTTTTAGACGACTTTTACCTATGTATCAATTATCATTACAATTAGTAATCTCAATTTGCGATTATAATTTTAAGTTAGTTGTAGTAATAAGGTTAGGTTAGTCAAGTATTTTTAAGTTTTATAAGTTTCTTTTATTTTTCCGTCACCTTTTATTTTTCAACCAATTTTCTTTTTCGACCTTTTTCCGACGAACTCTTTTTCTTTCTTATTTCTCGCTATTCTAGTTTTAGGACATAGATTTTTATTCTACTTCTTATCTAAATTTCTTAAAATTACGAAAATTTATTTTAAGTGGTTAAATTAATAGACATCAAAATTTTCTGGTTCGTAGTAATAGTTGGATTTGTACGTGGACCGGGTTATTGGAGCCAAACAGTCCTCAATTATATTGAGACCAAACGAATTCTGCCCCTCTGCTGCATCTTTTGGCTATTCGAAACGTGGGCAAAATCAGAAAAGTCTATTGATTGGATAACTTATTATAATTTTTCTTTCCTTTTTAAAACTAATAGGATATTCAGTGAATGCACCGAGCAAGACGTTCACCACCTTTTGTACGTTCACCACCTGTAACTAGATCAAGACATTTAGCAAATATTACTGCCGTTGATTTTTCTTTAGAATCGTCATCCAGTCGACCAAGTACTCCAGTTCAAATTTCCGATAATCCATTTTTTGAACCCGACCTCACAATTGAGAATCCGGAGAATATTCAGGAACGATTGGTAGATCCTGAACCACTAAATTTTCCTCCGGAACCACCAATCATTCAAACAGAGATTGTTGAGGAACGAACCATTAAATCAGAATCCTCTAGTGATTCCGATTCAACAAATTCAATTATGGAGAATTTGGAACCTTTAAGTATGGAAGACCGAATGAGAGCTAAACGCACTGGCCAAGGTCACGCAATTACTCATCCAGACATTAATGCGCCAGATTATGAAATCAAAGGACAAATTCTACACATGGTGACTAATCAATGCCAATTTAGTGGTGCGCCGAAGGAAGATCCAAATGAACATTTACGTACCTTTAATAGGATCTGCACACTATTTAAAATCCGAGAAGTGGAGGATGAACAGATATATCTCATGTTATTTCCCTGGACTTTAAAGGGAGAAGCCAAAGATTGGTTGGAATCGTTACCTGAAGGGGCGATCGATACATGGGACGTTTTAGTTGAAAAATTTCTTAAACAATTCTTTCCTGCATCTAAAGCCGTAAGACTTCAAGCAGAAATTGTTACGTTCACACAGAAGCCGAATGAAACTCTATATGAGGCATGGACAAGATTTGGAAAGTTATTAAGAGGATGTTCGCAACATGGTTTAGATACCTGTCAAATAGTACAAATATTCTACCAAGGATGCGACATCACTACAAGGAAAGACATAGATATAGCAGCTGGTGGTTCTATTATGAAGAAAACCGAAACTGATGCTTACAAAATTATTGATAACACTGCTTCCCACTCACATGAGTGGCACCAAGAAAAAGATATCGTTAGATCATCTAAAGCAGCTAGAGCCGATTCTAGCCATGACTTAGATTCCATTTCCGCAAAGATAGATGCTGTCGAGAGACGAATGGAAAAGATAACTAAAGATATTCACTCAATACGAATTAGTTGTGAGCAGTGTGGAGGACCACATTTGACAAAAGATTGTCTCAGTATTGAATTAACAATGGAACAAAGAGAGAATATTTCATACATAAACCAAAGGCCTGGAAATAATTATCTGAATAATTATCAACCGCCAAGACCAATTTACAATCAAAACCAGAATTATAACCGAAATATTCCATACAACAACCAACAAGGTCCTAGCAATCAACAAGTATCCAATAATAATTACAATCAGCAAAGACCTAATTTTCAAAACAAACCACCACAACAAACCGATGATAAAAAGCCGAATTTAGAAGATATGATGACAAAGCTAGTTGAAACTCAAACGCAGTTTTTCACATCTCAGAAACAAACTAATGAACAAAATGCTCAAGCATTTAGAAATCAACAAGCTTCTATTCAAAATCTGGAACAAGAAGTAAGTAACCTAGCAAGGTTAATAGGTGAAAGAAAACCGGGAAGTCTACCTAGTGATACAAATGCTAACCCCCGGAATGAAACAGCTAAAGCCATTACCACAAGAAGTGGTACAACACTTAAACCACCTGAAATACCTGTAACTTCTGATGAAGCTATTCCTACTCCACAAGAACCACAACCTGATCAAGATAAGGAAAAAGAACCGGTAGTTGAAAAGGTTAATGAAGATAACACAGCTAAGGATAAACCTTATGTTAAACCATACCAACCACCACTTCCTTACCCGAGTAAAATGAAGAAAGAGAAACTTGAAGCCGAGCAATCCAAATTCTTGGATATGTTTAAACAGATAAATGTAAATCTTCCTTTCATTGATGTGATTTCAGGAATGCCTAGATATGCTAAATTCTTGAAAGATCTAATCTCAAATAGAAAGAAAATGGAAGAACTCTCGGCTGTTATCATGAATGCTAATTGTTCAGCAGTGCTGTTGAATAAGATACCAGAAAAACTATCTGATCCAGGAAGTTTCACGATTCCATGTTTTTTGGGTAGTCTTAGTTCAATAGAAGCATTAGCAGATTTAGGTGCTAGTATAAATCTAATGCCGTATTCACTATACGCTAAACTAGACCTTGGAGAATTGAAACCAACATGAATAAGCATACAACTAGCCGATCGATCAATAAAATATCCTAGAGGGATAATGGAGAACATGCTAGTTAAAGTTGGTACTTTAGTATTTCCAGTAGATTTTGTTGTTCTGGACATGGAAGAAGATTCTCAAGTTCCTCTCATATTAGGAAGACCATTCTTAAATACGGCTAAAGCAATGATAGACGTGTTCGGTAAGAAACTGACCCTAAGTATAGAGGACGAGAGTGTTACCTTTTCAGTTGATAGAGCAATGCAACAACCACAATCTGCAGATGATACATGTTATTATATTCAAACTATAGATGCACATGCAGAATTATTAGAAGAATTTCCAGAATTACAAGGAACAGGAGAATGTTCTTTAGGAGAAGGTAATGAACCAATTGATGAAGCTGAAATGTTAGCTACACTTATAGCTAATGGATATGAGCCAACAACAGAAGAAATTCAAATGCTAAAAGAAGAAGACAGATATCGATACAAATCATCGATAGAAGAACCTCCGAAATTAGAGTTAAAGCCACTTCCAAACCATTTGGAATACGCTTATTTACATGGTGAATCTGAATTACCTGTAATAATATCGTCTTCTCTTACTGAAAATGAGAAATCACAACTCATTTCTGTGTTGAAAGCTCATAAACCAGCCATTGCATGGAAGATTCATGATATTAAAGGAATAAGTCCTTTGTATTGCACACATAAAATCCTTATGGAAGAAGGTCATAAAACGTATGTGCAACGCCAACGAAGAATAAATCCTAATATGCAAGATGTAGTTAAGAAAGAGATTATTAAACTGCTAGATGCAGGTTTAATTTATCCAATTTCTGATTGTTCATGGGTAAGCCCAGTTCAATGCGTGCCTAAGAAGGGTGGCATGACTGTCATTACAAATGAAAAAATGAGCTTATTCCTACTAGGACTGTAACAGGATGGCGTGTATGTATTGATTATAGAAAATTAAATGACGCCACCAGAAAAGATCACTTTCCTTTACCTTTCATTGATCAAATGTTGGAAAGATTAGCCGGAAATAGTTACTATTGTTTTCTAGATGGATTTTCCGGATATTTTCAAATTCCAATAGCACCCGAAGATCAAGAGAAAACCACGTTCACGTGCCCTTATGGTACTTTTGCTTACAAACGCATGCCATTTGGACTTTGCAACGCCCCTGCAACCTTTCAAAGGTGTATGATGGCGATTTTTCATGACATGATAGAAGAATGCATGGAAGTTTTCATGGATGACTTTTCAGTCTTCGGTGATACATTTGAATCATGTCTAGTTAATCTTGAACGAATGCTTATTAGATGCGAACAATCAAATCTAGTACTTAATTGGGAGAAATGCCATTTCATGGTTAAAGAAGGCATCGTTCTTGGACATAAAATTTCAAAAGAAGGAATTGAAGTGGATAGAGCTAAAGTAGATGTAATTGCTAAACTTCCACATCCCACCAATGTTAGAGGAGTTAGGAGTTTTCTAGGGCATGCCGGTTTTTACCAACGTTTCATAAAAGATTTTTCTAAAATTGCCACTCCTATGAATAAACTCCTAGAAAAGGATGCTCCATTCATCTTTTCAGATGAGTGTATCAAATCTTTTAATATTCTTAAAGAGAAACTCACTAATGCGCCGATCATGATAACACCAAATTGGAATCTACCATTTGAACTAATGAGCGATGCAAGTGATTTTGCAATGGGAGCCGTTTTAGGACAAAGGATTGAAAACCGATTTCAACCTATATATTATGCTAGTAAGACGTTACAAGAAGCACAAACGAACTATACAACTACTGAAAAAGAACTCCTTGCTATTGTCTTTGCTTTTGACAAATTTCGATCATATCTCGTTCTAGCAAAAACGGTGGTCTATACCGACCATTCTGCTCTTAGATACCTATTTTCAAAACAAGATGCTAAACCAAGATTAATCCGTTGGATCTTACTCTTACAAGAGTTTGATATTGAAATCCGAGATAAAAGAGGAGCAGAAAATCTCGCCGCTGATCATCTTTCTCGTCTTGAAAATCCCGAATTAGAAGTTCTAAATGAAT
The DNA here is from genome assembly GCF_046630445.1 of Rutidosis leptorrhynchoides. NCBI lineage: Eukaryota > Viridiplantae > Streptophyta > Magnoliopsida > Asterales > Asteraceae > Rutidosis > Rutidosis leptorrhynchoides. The sequence goes on from NC_092336.1 coordinate 509,707,467, forward strand.
CGGCCATACAAGACAACTTTCCTGATGAATATCTATTGAAGATAGATTATAAAGAAATTCCATGGTTTGCAGACTATGCAAACTACTTAGTATGTGGATTCCTTGAAAAAGGATTATCGTACCAAAGACGAAAGAAATTCTTCAGTGATATAAAACACTATTTTTGGGAAGATCCACATCTGTTTAAAAGTTGTCCCGATGGAATAATACGCCGATGTGTATTTGGAGATGAAGCTAGTAAAATATTAAACCATTGTCACACAGGACCAACAGGAGGGCATTATGGGCCTCAACTAACAGCAAGAAAAGTTTATGATGCTGGATTCTATTGGCCTACAATTTACAAAGACGTACACCTTCTTTGCAAATCGTGTGATGCTTGTCAAAGGGCCGGAAAATAAGTCAACGTGATGAAATGCCATAAAATGTCATCCAAGTATGTGAAGTATTTGACATTTGGGGTATTGACTTTATGGGTCCATTTCCAAAATCTCATAATAATCTATATATACTCGTAGCCATTGATTATGTATCTAAATGGGCGGAAGCACAAGCTCTCCCAACTAACGATGCACGAGTTGTAGTCAACTTTTTAAAACGTCTTTTTGCAAGGTTTGGAACACCGAAAGCTTTAATAAGTGATCGGGGTACTCATTTCTGTAATAATCAACTTGAGAAAGTTCTTAAAAGATATGGAGTAACTCATAAAATCTCCACTGCATATCATCCACAAACAAGTGGACAAGTTGAAAATACCAACCGAGCTTTAAAACGTATTCTAGAGAAAACCGTAGGAACAAATCTGAAAGAATGGTCCATTAAATTGGAGGATGTACTCTGGGCTTTTAGAACAGCCTACAAAACTCCAATTGAAACCACACCTTTTAGACTTGTTTATGGAAAAGCATGTCATCTTCCAGTAGAAATTGAACACAAAGCATTTTGGGCTTTGAAGACATGTAATCTTGATTTACATGAAGCCGGACGTCTACGATTAAGTCAACTAAACGAATTAGAAGAATTAAGACATGAAGCATACGAAAATTCGTTAATCTATAAAGAAAGAATGAAGAAATGGCATGATAAAAGAATCAGAAGTTCAAAAGAATTTAAGGAAGGAGACAGAGTTCTTCTTTTCAATTCACGATTCAAGCTATTTCCTGGAAAATTGAAATCAAGATGGTCTGGACCATTCATAGTCAAAAGAGTTTTCCCATACGGAACGATAGAATTAATAAATTCAAATGGGATTGAATTTAAAGTTAATGGTCACAGAGTTAAACATTACATACATGGTCCGATGGAAGTTGACAACGAAGTTAATCACAATTTCGACACCACAACTAACTAAGTGTGGGGAGAATCAAGTCTTTAAAGGATAATATGTATTTCTGTTAGAGTTAGATTGTCTGTTTTCGTGTAGTTCTCAAAAATAGAACCCGAATGGTCTTTCCCTAGCAGACCCTAAAGAACTAGTCTTCTCCCCCCATTCTGAATTTTTATTTTTTTAGGAAATGAAGACTGCCTGTGAACTAAACCATGGTCTAATGCTACACGTTTTGATCACTAAACGTAATAATGACACACTACCGAGTGAAATAGTATCAGTAATCAGAGAAAGAATGGACGGAGTTAGAAAAGAATCCAGATGCGAAGATAATAAGTTACAATTTGGTAAAGGAAAATCAAAATCCGTAGTAAAAAGAAGAGCACGACACCTAGAAAGATGTCACAAATGCGTAAAATGGTCACATGGAGGTAAATGTTCAAATAATAAAACCTATTCAAACACCGAATTTGTTACTTTATGCAGAGACGGACCGTTCATATGTTTAGAAGAAAAGACACTGAATGCTCGAGGTTACGCCTATGTAGCCATGGAAAACTAATTAAACCGACTATCTTATGAATGGGATAGATCATATAACTAAGAATACTATCTCACAGGTAAGTCTGTACAGTTTTTATTTTTTTTTTATTTTTAACCTTTTGATAATAAACGCTAATTTGTTCGCTATAAAGTATTAAATTGGTATTGAATAAAATTAGGTTTGGCGACCGAAATTATTGATATCATTCAAAAATTTATTACATCACTGCGAAATTTAACGTTTATTCTTAAGGTATAAATATCTTTAATCAATCAACCCAAAATATTTCAAAAATTCGTCATGAGTTAAATTAGGTCTTGGAACCGAAATTACTTTACCGAAAAGAGGGCGCATATTTTTGATAATATTTGATTGATTAAAGTGGGATAAAAAGCCAAAAAGATTTTCAATTTTATTTTTACCATGTTTTTAAAATTAATATATAAATCTTGAATTAATATTGTAAACTTTGTAAAAACAATATATTTAAAATTGTAAATATTTGAAAAAATTAATATAAGTTTGGTGTAAATTTATAATATGAATTTTTAAATTAAGTTTGGTGTGAATTTTTAATTTTTAAAATATGAATTTTAATTTTATGCATTTTTAAATTAAGTTTGGTGTGAAATTTTAATTTTTAAAATATGAATTTTTAATTTTATGCATTTTAAATTTTAAGTTTGGTGTAAATTTTTAATATTAATTTTGAATTTTATATTTAAATTGTGTGAATTTGAAAACAAAAATTTACTTTATCTCATTAAGTTAAAAATATGATTTATAAAATTCGTCGTAAGTTGAAGACTAGGTCGTTGAACCGAAATTACTTTACCCGAGGGAGGGACGAGAACTTTTATTATCATTATTTTTAATCTTATTGAATTAAAGTATGCCAAAAACATTAAAAAACCCAAAAATCTTAGCTTTTAAAACAATCGCTACAAAAAGACAAATTTTAAAATTTTGTCGAGGGACGGACTAGGACATCGATCCGAAACGACCTCGTCCTAAATAACAAGGGAAACAAAATCTTAAAATTAATTACTTAATTGTTTTAATTAGTATAAGATGTTAAAAAAAACAAAAAAAAAACAAACTCCGCGACTCGCGGAGTTTGAAGGGTCCAAACACCGCGACTCGCGGGAGGACCAAAACTCAGAAAAAAATAAAAACGCAAGAACTGATCAGTCCACACCACAAAAACAGAAAATACAGCGAAATACTGCCAAAAAAAACTCGAAAATACACCCCCAAAATCACAATTTTTAACCGTTAATCATCAAATCTTTTACTAAAATCATGTTGAGAAGGATGCTATCAAGGAATTACTCAAGAAAAACGGTAAATTTCTACACCTAAACACCATTTAATCCGAAAATTAGTGTTCTTGAGCAATTTTTTCTCCAATTTGATTTTAATGCTTTTTAGTGTAATTATGCTTAAATTGTTTATGTATTATGCTTGTATAACCTAGATTGATGCTATTTAACATGATTAGAAGCCTTAAACTTCAAATTTTGAGTAATCTAGGGTTTGTGTTCTTGAGCAAATTTGGGGATTTTTGATATAAACAGGTTATGGCCGATTTTTATCATGAATTGTTGCTAAATTAAGTAGTGTAACATGTTTAGGTAGTTAAATGATCCAAACTTTGAGCCTAAACATGATTTTGAGAATTAAAGTGGACTTTTTCAAGTCTAAAATTCATGAACTTGATTTTTGAAAGATAATGCCATTTGAAACTTGTTTAATTGCTAGTAATGATTATTTTGACATGTTATTTGAGTTGAATGCTTATGAACTTAGCGAACATTTTCGTATATGCTTATTTGAAAAAGTGTAGATTTGATAAAAATGGGAAAATGAGCTTAAGTTTGATATAAATTGATCATGTCATTGTAATTATTTTGATTGATGATTTTGCTGACACTAATGCGTATTTGGATGCACAAAAATTGTGTTTGATGTGTTTTGCAGACTGAAAGGGGTGAATCTTCATCCCAAGCTCGCAATGCTCCTGCTGAGAATGCGGAACAACAGGAGGTGGATAACTACTACAAGCAAGATATACCTCATCCAGTCATGACATTTTCTGATATGCACTTGGAAGATTTGCATCCGAACCTGAGATTTGACAGACTTTGGATAGATTATCCAAAATACCAAAGGGGTTTGCATACTCTTCATTCTAAAGTTGTTGAGGTACCTAGGGTCATAGAATGGGGACCATTAGAAGCTGTAGAATTGGCCGGGCCAATTAGAGAATTACTTGCACAGAGGTATGGTAATTCTACTTTTAATGACTGGGTACGTTTATTCACCATGCGTAGACCTGTATATAAAGTATGGTGTGAAGAATTGTTGTGTAGTATAGAATTAAATGATCGGGTAGCTAGTTTAACCGATCGATCTTTTATTAGATTTTTGTTAGGAGGTTCGATGCGCCACATGTCTTTACTAGACATGGCTCAGGCTTTACGTATATATACGCCTGAGGAGTTAGCATCTGCCGATTGTAGAGGGTTGATACTAAATGGTAGAAAGATAGATGAAAATTTTGATACACATGGTGTATGGAGTCAAATGACAAGCCATCACCGATTCAAAGGGGGAAATTACTCTTATTTGGATATAGATAGAGCTGAATTAAGAGTGATTCATAGGTTTTTAGCTAATTCGATTACACAAAGATGTAAGAACAAGGAAAAGGTAAATGAACAGGATTTGTTTTACCATATGTGTATTCGAGACCCACAAAGCGCTGTAAGTATACCTTATTGTGTGGGTTATTATTTATCAGCTATGGTTAAGGGGATGAGACCGCATAGCATAATAGGAGGTGGTATTTTTATTACTTTGATTGCTGAATATCTCGGTGTGGATATAAGTCGGGGGGATTATTAGTCGAAGAACCAGAACCCCGTGATACTATAGGTTTAAATGTATACCATGGTGCGAAAGTTTTGAAGAGGCGAAATAACGCCGCAGTACAATACCATGGTAGACATCCACAGGTTGAGAGAAACCAACAGCAAGGTAATGTAGGAGGGGGAAATGAAATGCAAGAAATGCAAAGGTTTATAGCTTCACAGGAGTACGAAAATGCTAGACAGAGAGCATTTGAAGATTGGCAAGTTCATCAAAACCAAATCATAGCTCATTGCCAACATATAGGTAGAAACTATATTCCTACTCCAAAACCCATATTCCCTCCCTGGTCTATAGAGATGCAACCACCGTATCCTACGTATAACCCTGCCGAAGCATTTTATAGCACCTATGGTTATGCATGGAACCCCTATTGGTATCAGTATCATCCCTAGTCTACTTAGTTTTATTTATTTTGTAATTTGTAATGTTGATATGTTTAATACTTATGTTAATATTGTAATAGTTTTTATAATTTTCTAACTTTTATTCTTAGATTTTAATAATTTTTGAATGTGGGGTAATATACCAAACTTCAAAAATATGTATATATGTTTGCAGTTTATCTTATGTACACAACAGGGTAAAACAACGCATTTTCAAAGACTGGCATTAAGTTCAGCAAAAGCAACTAATTTTGACGACAAGATGCAAAATATATGTGAAATAACAACAAGACGGAATGAACAAATGATGTGCACCATTTATCATTCAGCAAACAAACGCCAATATATTTGGAAACTTTGGTAAAATTTAATCATTTTCACACAAATCACCCTCAATAATTTAAATTGTTACAGATTTCTTGCAAATGAGGGCATTGCAAGATCTTAAGTGTGGGAAGGGGTTAAATTCTTTCGGATTTTAAAATTTTTATCTTAAACACTTGGTTACCATTAGAAATACTAGTAAAGTAGTAGTTGTATTAGAATCTAGTGCTCTCTGATAATAAAGAACAGCCCTAGTCTTATATACTGACTACCCAATTCTAGTAAAAATTTTCAAAATTTTCAATTAAATGAACTCAAAATCATGTTTATACATATTTATGAACGATAAAACTAGGTTTTAACACCAAAATTATTGTAACCTCGGAAAGGACATAAATTGAGAAACAAACCAAAATGTTAAAATTCATTTAAAATGGAATAGAGGACAATAAAAAGGAAAATAAAAGCCAAAGTGTGGGAAAATTCTCCAAGTTATTCAAAACATATGTCATATATTTTTGTACAAATAACTGAAAATACTTTTGCTTTGGACTAAACTAAACTGTTTTACCCGATGAAAGAAAAGAAGAGATGGATCTACACGATGAATCAATTCCATCATTAAAAGGAAGTAAAGTCTTCCGAAAAAGACACGCGCTTCTTGATTTAAGTCAAGAAGTTGTCGTCCAGACCAGCTGTTGGTTGACGAAAAATCTAGAAAAGTCATCACTAAAATCAGCAGGAAATCCACGGACTTCAGCATTAAACAGGGTTGCCAAGTGGTCAGATTTATCCTAACCATGAGAAGGATTTATCTCGTAAAATGGGGGGCACCATGCAAATTAGCTGGATAAGACTAATGAATCAGATCCCCAGAAAGGATAATCTCCTTAAAAGATCAAAAATCAGCTTTTAAGCCTGATATTACTCAATCCTTGAGATTGACCTTAAAGATTGAGAATTACAAACTTATGGAATTCAATGATATCTAAACTCGAGCTTGAACGAGAAAATATTTTGATCAAAATTACAAACCGATTTGTTTTCTGAAAACCCTATTTTCAATGCGTTCATTACCATTGAACGTAAAATCCTAGGAATTCACCTGGAATTCATTAGGTCACCTGAACCAAATCGGGTGTCAACCATAAGAACGGTGGTTGCATAGTGGTCAAAGACAGGACCTTGTGCCAGACCGAAAAATTATAAGGGTGAGCTTTACTATTGCTCCTACCAAGGATAGTAATTGCGTCCGACACGTTATAGACCATAATTAAAAGCATGTCAGGGGACATTGCCTTAACAGTTGCTTGTTCAACGCTTTCCTTTACAAACGGACGGTAGTTTACCGAAAGGTAATATACGGGACAAGTAAACTGGACGTGTTGCTTTCCAAATACAAGGTTAGCAAGTGGGTGACACAAAACCGCAAGTTTTGAGCTAAAATTTTCAAATCTGAAACCCACCAAACCCACAAAAATATTTTGCAAACACCGGTGAAGGGTTATTCCGGAAAACTTATCTAGGGTAAAAACTAGATTTAATTTTCAAAAGATCAAATGTTTTCATAAAGATCCAATTTCCTTAATGGATCTAAATTTTTATAGTCATGTGGGACTGTAAACCATATCGTTACTACCATTGTTTATACCGCCGTATAGAAATCACTGATGTACAAAGTGTGAAGAATAAAGAAGTGATTCTAGTATTTCAAGACGATATTGCTTGAGGACAAGCAACGCTTAAGTGTGGGAATATTTGATAATGCTAAAAACGAACATATATTTCATAGCATTATTCCTCAAGAAAGACAAGCTTTTAGTTGCAATTGTTCTATTTACAAGTGATATTCGTTTAAATAATAAAAGGTGAAGACAAAAGACAGATTCGACGAATTGAAGATGCAAACGACCAAAAAGCTCAAAAGTACAAAAGACAATCAAAGAGGTTCCAATTATTGATAAGAAACGTCTCAAAATTACAAGAGTACAAGATTCAAAACGCAAAGTACAAGATATTAAATTGTACGTAAGGACGTTCGAAAATCCGGAACCGGGACATGAGTCAACTCTCAACGCTCGACGCAACGGACTAAAAATTACAAGTCAACTATGCACATAAATATAATATAATATTTAAATAATTCTTATAATTATTTATATATTATATAAATAAATAAAAACCGTCGGCAAGAAAGACTCCAAATTGTGTGAGCTGTATTTACAAACTCCGCGACTCGCGGAGTTTGAAGGCAAAAAGGGCCGCGAGTCGCGGAGTATCCCTGAACTCAATTCCCTATAAAGCCAACCGAATTCTGATCATTTTTCATCATCAATATATCCATCTCTCTATCTATATCGTATATATTTATATTTATATTTTAATTTTAATTTTAATTTTAATTATAATTCTAATAATAAGGGTATGTTAGCGAATATTGTAAGGGTGTAAGTCGAAATTCTGTCCGTGTAATGCTACGCTATTTTTAATCATTGTAAGTTATGTTCAACCTTTTTATATTAATGTCTCGTAGCTAAGTTATTATTATGCTTATTTAAAACGAAGTAATCATGATGTTGGGCTAATTACTAAAATTGGGTAATTGGGCTTTGTACCATAATTGGGGTTTGGACAAAAGAACGACACTTGTGGAAATTAGACTATGGGCTATTAATGGGCTTTATATTTGTTTAACTAAATGATAGTTTGTTAATGTTAATATAAAGATTTACAATTGGGCGTCCCTATAAATTACCATATACACTCGATCGGACACGATGGACGTGGTATTTATATGTACGAATAATCGTTCATTTAACCAGACACGGGAATGGATTAATAGCCACTAGAATAATTAAAACAGGGGTGAAATTATGTACAAAGACACTTGGTATAATTGATAACAAAATATTAAAACCTTGGGTTACACTCAGTCGACATTCTGGTGTAATTATTAAACAAAGTATTAAAATCTTGTTACAGTTTAAGTCCCCAATTAGTTGGAATATTTAACTTTGTGTATAAGAATAATTTGACGAGGAAACTCGCACTTTATATTTATGACTGATGGACTGTTATAGACAAAAACCAGACGGACATATTAAATAATCCAGGACAAAGGACAATTAACCCATGGGAATAAACTAAAAATCAACACTTCAAACATCATGATTACGGAAGTTTAAATAAGCATAATTCTTTTATTTCATATTTAATTTCCTTTATTTTATATTTAATTGCACTTCTAATTATCGTACTTTTTAATTATCGCAAGTTTATTTTATCGCACTTTTATTATTCGCAATTTCATTATCGTTATTTACGTTACGCTTTAATTTAAGTCTTGTATTTATTTTTAATAGTTTACATTTGGTTTTAACTACGACTAAAGTTTTAAAATCGACAAACCGGTCATTAAACGGTAAAAACCCCCCTTTATAATAATAATATTACTTATATATATATATATATATATATATATATATATATATATATATATATATATATATATATATATATATTTGTATTTTTATAAAAAGTAAACTAATATAGCGTTAAGCTTTGTTTAAAAAGATTCCCTGTGGAACTAACCGGACTTACTAAAAACTACACTACTGTACGATTAGGTACACTGCCTATAAGTATTGTAGCAAGGTTTAAGTATATCCATTCTCTAAATAAATAAATATCTTATGTAAAATTGTATCGTATTTAATAGTTTTTCCTGTAAAAATATAAGCTATTTTATATACACCTCGCACGACATCATATATATATATATATATATATATATATATATATATATATATATATATATATATATATATATATATATATATATATATATAAGTAATATTATTATTATTATTATAAAAGGGGTTTTTTATCATTTAATGACCGGTTTGTCGATTTTAAAACTTAAATCACAATGAAAACCTAATGTAAAATATTAAATATAAAAATGACTTAATTTAAAGCGTAAAGTAAATGACGATAATTAAAATGCGATAAATTAAAGTGCGATAAATAAAATTACAGTAAATAAAAGTTGCGATAATTAAAAAGTACGATAATTAAAAGTACGATGAGATATAAAATAAAGGAATTATGCTTATTTAAACTTTCGTAATCATGATGTTTGACGTGTTGATTTTAATTTATTACCATGGGTTAATTGTCCTTTGTCCTGGATTATTCGATATGTCCATCTGGTTTTTGTCCATAACAGTCCATCAGTCATAAATATAAAGTGCGAGTGTCCTCGTCAAATTATCCTTATACCCGAAGTCAAATATTCCAACTAATTGGGGACTTAAACTGTAATAAGGTTTTAATACATTGTTAATGATTACACCAGGTTATCGACTGTGTGCAATCTAAAGTTTTAATATTTTATTAACAATTACACCAAGTGTCCTTGCATGTAATCCACCCTTGTTTTAATGAGTCCATTGACTATTAATCCATTCCCGTGTTCGATTAAATGAACGATTATTAGTACTTATAAATATCCCGCCCATCGTGTCCGATCGAGTGTATAAGGTTATTTATAGATACGTCTAATTGTAAATCTTTATATTAAATTAACGAACTATCATTCAATTAAACAAATATAAAGCCCATTAATAGTCCATAGTCCAATTTCCACAAGTGTCGGTCTTTTGTCCAAACCCCAATTATGGTACAAAGCCCAATAAACCCGTCTTTAATAATTAGCCCAACATCATGATTACTTCGATTTAAATAAGCATAATAATAACTTAGCTACGAGACATTAATTTAAAAAGGTTGAACATAACTTACAATGAGTATTAATCACGTAGTGTTACACGGACAGAATTTCGGCTTACACACTTACAACATTCGCCACTATAACCTTATTATTATTAAACTTAAATTAAAATTAAAATTAAAATTAAAATTAAAATTATGAATATAAATATATATATATATATATATATATATATATATATATATATATATATATATATATATATATATATATATATATATACATATATATTTGTGAGAGAGAGATTAGAAAAAGATGTGTACTAAATACGGCCAGAACTCGCGAAATTTATAGGATGTGAACTGCTACAGTGACTCATGCGACCGCATGAGTTTTCTTCTTCCAGGCCATGCGGTCGCATGGCCGTCATTTCCTGGTCACAATGAGTTGTTTTCTAGTCTGCCGACACTTATAAATTTTATATAATTTTATATATATTATATTATATTCATGTGCATAGTTGACTTGTAATTTTAAGCCCGTTGCGTCGTGCGTTGATAGTTGGTTCATGTCCCAGTTTCGGATTTTTGAACGTCCTTGCGTACAATTTAATATCTTATACTTTGCGTTTTGCGGCTTGTACTCTTGTAACTTTTAGACTTTTCTCATCAATAAATTGAACCGCTTGGATTGTACTTTGTACTTTTTAGCGTTTTGTTGTTTGTGTCTTCAAATCGTCGAATCTATCTTTTGTCTTCACCTTTTAATATTTAAACGAATATCACTTGTAAATAGAACAATAGCAACTAAAAGCTTGTCTTTATTAAAGGATAATGCTATGAAATATATGTTTGTTTTTAGCATTATCAAATATTCCCACACTTGAGCTTTGCTTGTCCTCAAGCAATATAGAACTTGAATAAAACTTTACTAGAATCACTTCTTTATTCTTCACACTTTATACATCAGTGATTTTAATACGGCGGTATGAACAATGGTAGTAACGATGTGGTTTACAGTCCAACATGACTATAAAAATTTAGATCCTTTAGGAAATTGGATCTTTATGAAAATATTTGATCTTTTGAAAATTTAATCTAGCTTTTACTCTAGATTAGTTTTCCGGAATAACCCTTTACCGGTGTTTGCAAAATGTTTTTGTGGGTTTGGTGGGTTTCAGATTTGAAAATTTTAGCTCAAAACTTGCGGTTTTGTGTCACCTACTTTCTAACCTTGTATTGGGAAAGCAACATGTCCAGTATACTTGCTTCGTATATTACCTTTCGGTAAACTACCGTCCGGTTGTAAAGGAAAGCGTTGAACAAGAACTGTTAAGGCAATGTCAAATGACATGCTTCTGATTATGGTCTATATCGTGTCGGATGCAATTACTATCCTTTTTAGGAGCAATAGTAAAGATCACCCTATAGTTTTTCGGTCTAGCACAAGGTCCTATCTTCGACCATGCTATGCAACCACCGTTCTTACGGTTGACACCCGATTTGGTTCAGGTGACCTAATGAATTCCGGTAAATTCTTAGGATTTTACGTTCAATGGTAATGAACGCATTAAAATGGGCTTTCAGAAAGCAAATCGGTTTGTAAATTGATCAAAATATTTTCTCGTTCAAGCTCGAGTTTAGATATCATCGAATTCCATGAGTTTGATTTCTCAATCTTTAAGGTCAATCTCAAGGATTGAGTAATATCAGTCTTAAAAGCTGATTTTTAATTTTTAAGGAGATTATCCTTTCTGGAGATCTGATTTATTAGTCTTATAAGCTAATTTGCATGGTGCCCCCCGTTGTACGAGACAGATCCTCTCATGGTTATGATAAGTCTGACCACTTGGCGACCCTGTTTGATGTTGAGGTCCGTGGATTTCCAGCTGATTTTCGAGAAAACTTTTCAAGGTTTTTCGTAGACTCTACAACTGGTCTGGATGACAACTTCCTGACCTAAATCAAGAAGCGCGTGTCTTTTTTTCTCGGAAGACTTTACTTACTTTTAAATTCTATTTATATTACAATAAACTGGGTAAAACTAATTAATATCGTCTAAAACAAAAGTATCTTCAATCATTTGTACAAAAATATGTGATATATGTTCTAAATAACTTGGTAAATTTTTTCCACACTTGGCTTTTATTTTCCTTTCTTTGCCTTTTTATTTTCCTCTATTCCATTTTAAATGAATTCTAACATTTTGGGTTGTTTCTCAATTTATGTCCTTTTCGAGGTAACAATAATTTCGGTGTTAACACCTAGTTTTATCGTTCATAAATATGTATAAACATGATTTTGAATTCATTTATTTGAAAATTTTTAAAAATTTTACTAGAATTGGGTAGTCAGTATATAAGACTAGGGCTGTTCTTTATTATCAGAGAGCACTAGATTCTAATACAACTACTGCGTTACTAGTATTTTTAATGGTAACCAATTGTTTAAATTAAAATTTTAAAAATCTGAAAGAATTTAACCCCTTCCCACACTTAAGATCTTACAATGTCCTCATTTGCAAGAAATCGGTAACAATTTAAATTATTGATGGTGATTAGCGTAGAAAAATGATTAAATTTTACCAAAGTTTCCAAACATATTGTTGTTTGTGTTGAATGATAAATGATGCACATCATTTGTTCATTCTGTCTGTTGTTATTTCACATATATTTTGCATCTTGTCGTCAAAATTAATAGCTTTTTGCTGAACTTAATGCCAGTCTTTGAAAATGCGCTGTTTTACCATGTTGTGTACATACGATACAAATATAAACATGCATGGTAATTTTAAATGGGACTTAATATCCCACTTTCAAATTACAAAAATGAAATATTAGTACAAAATAATAAAAAATATTAAACATTACATTAAAGTATCAAAATGTTAAATGTGTAGCATAAATAGATAAAAATAATAAAAGAGAAGACATCACCAATGGAACACTATTGATTAGGATAGGGGTTCCAGTTCATATCATCGTTTGGGTTCCGAGTTGGTGATAGGTGTTTTGGTATGCTTGATTTGGGTCGTACAGGTCAAAGGGTGGTCGCATATCGGGCTGATGCGGTGGATAATAAGCAGGCCGAGTCGGGATGTAGTTATTTGGTACCTGATATGATAGCTGGCTTATGATTTGGTGCTGATGAACTTGCCAGCTGTCATGTTGGCGTCGCCTGGAAGTCTCATACTCATTCGCAGCTTGCCACTGCTCATACCGACGATGCCTTTCCTCATTAGTCATTTCTACCTCATCTATACGCTGGAAAACGTCAGTAAAACAATCCCTAATGACATCCATGATGTCATCCGCTTCCTCCATCTCTTCATCTGAACCTCTCTCTTCCTGTGGATGACGGCCCTGATATGGGAATGCCTGATTGCATCTCCTAGTCAATACCTTTGCACCTTGATAGACTTGCAAACCTAAAGTCTCGTCTTGTTCCCTACATACCATCATCGGACCCCCTTGTTCCCTATCTACTCCTAAAATACCAAAAAAACCAACACAGTAGGGGATATTAACAAAGCTTCTAGTGTTTCGAATGCAGTTAAGGTAAAATAAATCGTGTAAGGTCATTTTCTCCTTATTGTTACCTCTTTGTGTAATCGAGTTTGCTAAGAATCTATGTATTATACGAAGCTCGGCTTTGTTAATATCTAAATAGGAGTGTCTTCCACTCCGCGTAAACACATTAAAATTTGACATACGCCTCCAGACGGCGTCAGCGTCAAAATTTCTATCTACCCTCTTACCATGATAAATCAAATTTGTACAATCAGGTAGTAGTAATTTAGCTAGAGTTTAAATCTGTAAAGCCCTGGCCATGTCCAGCATGGACATTCTGTACATCCTACGGCCAAGTAAAAATCTAAGAAAACTCTTATCGTCTAACCTATCTACATCCTTATTAAAAGCTATAAAACTCATAAGCTCAACACACCACTCTTTATATACAGGCCTACGAGTGGTAAATAAACGTTCTCAATCGGGAAAAGAATAGCTGCCATACCTTTAGATTAGATGCTGCCTAACTGGGTTAGCTAGGTGGACCCTTTCCAAAGGCTTCCAATCTATTACCATTGGTACTTCTACATTTTTGGTCCAAAGCTTAAATTTGTTACTTTGGTACGTCGGGTAATCTCTCTAACTTTTTTCAATCCTTAAATTGGGGTGTAACTGTTCTTCATGAATTATTGGGTGTTCTACTATATGGTGAGCGGGAAATACAACGTAGGAAATAAAAATTGTGGGTTCGGCTCATTGTACGGTACGTGTTGATCAAGTTGTTGTTGTTGTTGTTCTTCTTGCTGCTCCGGTTCGTGATATTGCATCTCTGGCTGTGGTTCCGGAGCAGGTTTCCTAGATGATGATGATGCACTATCAGTATCGGTATTTCTCTGCAAAACACATTAAACACAAAATTTGTGCATCCAAATATGCATTAGTGTTAGCAAAATAACAAATTAAAACAATTACAATCACATGTTTAATCCATATTAAACTTATACTCATTTTCATATTTTTATCAAATCTACACTTTTTCAAATAAGCATATATGAAAATGTTTACAAAGTTCATAAGCATTCAACTCAAATAACATGTCAAAATAATCATTACTAGCAATTAAACAAGTTTCAAATGGTATTTACATCAAATTAATCAAGTTCATGAATTTTAGACTTAACAAGTCCACTTTAATTCTCAAAAATCATGTTTAGGATCAAAGTTTGGATCATTTAGCTACCTAAACATGTTATACTACTTAATTTAGCAATAATTCATGACAAAAATCGGCCATAACCTGTTTATATCAAAAAGCCCCAAATTGCTCAAGAACACAAACCCTAGATTTCTAAAAATTTTGAAGTTTTTGGCTTCAAATCATGTTAAATAGCATCAATCTAGGTTATACATGCATAATATACTAACAATTTAACTCTAATTACACTATAAATTAACAAAATCAAATTAGGTAAAAATTAGCTCAAGAACACTAAAATTTGAATTTTAAGAGTTTTAGGGGTGAAATCTTTACCTTCTTTGAAAAACTTCTGAACAATTTCATGATTAAAGCGGATGATTGCAATAAATTTGGTGAATTTTGGTGAAAAATGGCGAATTTTTGAGAGTATTTGGGATGGTTTTCGGGTATGTGTGTGTTTTTGTGAGGATACCGAGACCAGGTCGACTGGCCTTATGTTTCTGCCCAGTTTTTAATGGCCATGCGATCGCTTGGTTTGGAAGGGTAAACCCCATGCGATCGCATGGAGGTCCCTGTTTTTTTTTTTTACTTAATCATTTACTTATAAAACAAATAAATAATTTTAAAATTTTGTTGTCTTTTTAGAATGAGGGCGTTTCGGATCGTTGTCCTAGTTCGTCCCTCGACAAAATTTTAAAATTTGTCATTTTAAAGCGATTGTTTTAAAAGTAAAGATTTTTGGGTTTTTTAAATGTTTTTGGCATACTTTAATTCAATAAGATTAAAAATAATGATAACAAAATTTCTCGTCCCGCTCTCGAGTAAAGCAATTTCGGTTCAACGACCTAGTCTTCAACTCACGACGAATTTTAGAAATCATATTTTTAACTTAATGAAATAAAGTAATATTTTTGTTTTTAAATTCACACCAAACTTAAATTTAAAATGCATAAAATTAAAAATTCATATTAATATTATTAATATTTTTATTCATTAATTTTACAAACTTATATAGAAAATATTAATTTTTAAATTATTTAAAAACTTAAATATATTGATTTAAAAAGATTTACAATATTAATTTAATATTTATATATTAATTTTAAAAAACAAGGTAAAAATAAAATTAAAAATCTTTTTGGTCTTTTATCCCACTTTAGTCAATCAAATATTATCAAAAATATACGCCCCTCTTTTGGGTAAAGTAATTTCGGCTATTTTACCTAGTTTTACTCCTGACAAATTTCTGAAATATTTTGGATTGATTGATTAAAGATATTTATACCTTAAGAATAAACGGTAAATTTCGCAGTGATGTAATAAATTTTTGTATGATATCAATAATTTCGGTTTCGCATACCTAATTTTATTGAATATCAATTTAATACTTTATAGCGAACGATTCAGCGTTTATTATCAAAAAGTTAAAAGCAATAAAATAAAAATAAAAACTGTACATACTTACCTGTGAGATAGAATTCTCAGAGACCTGCTTTAGCTGACTCATAGGAGAGTCGTGTGATTTGGTTCTCCATAGCTACGTAAGCGTAACCTCGATTCTTCAATAACTTTTCTTCTAAACATATGAACGGTCCTTCTCTGCATAGAGTAACAAATTCGGTATTTGAATATGTTTGATTGTTCTAACATTTACCTTCGTGTGACCATTTTCCGCATTTATGACATCTTTCAAGGTGTCGTGCTCTTCTTTTTGTTGCGGATTTTTATTTTCCTTTACCAAAATGTATCTTATGATGATTCTTCCTAAGTTCTTTCCTCACTTCGTCCATTTTGCCTCTTATGAATGATACCAGTTCACTTGAGAAAGTGTTATTATTACGTTTAGTAATCATAGCGTGTAGTAGTAGACCATGGTTCAGATCAAAGGAATTCTTCATCTTGTAAAACCTAAAAGAAATAAAAATTCAGAATGGAGGGAGAAGACTAGTTCTTTAGGGTCTGTTAGGGAAAGACCATTCGGATTCCATTCTCGAGAACTACACGAAAATATAATATCTAACTTTAACAGAAATACATATTACCCTAAAAAGATTCGAATCTTCCCACACTTAGTTAGATGTGGTGTCGAAATTGTGATTAACTTCATCTTCAACTTCCATTGGATTATCTATGTAATGTTTAACTCTGTGATCATTAACCTTAAATTCAATTCCATTTGAATTTATTAACTCTACTGTTCCGTATGGAAAAACTCTTTTGACTATAAATGGTCCAGACCATCTTGATTTCAATTTTCCAGGAAATAGCTTGAATCGTGAATTGAAAAGAAGAACT
This sequence comes from Rutidosis leptorrhynchoides, assembly GCF_046630445.1. NCBI lineage: Eukaryota > Viridiplantae > Streptophyta > Magnoliopsida > Asterales > Asteraceae > Rutidosis > Rutidosis leptorrhynchoides. The sequence continues at coordinate 509,724,712 of NC_092336.1, forward strand.
CTGTCTCCTTCTTTAAATTCTTTTGAACTTCTGATTCTTTTATCATACCATTTCTTCGTTCTTTCTTTATAGATTAACGAATTTTCATATGCTTCATGTCTTAATTCTTCTAATTCGTTTAGTTGACTTAACCGTAGACGTCCAGTTTCATGTAAATCAAGATTACATGTCTTCAAAGCCTAAAATGCTTTGTGTTCAATTTCTACTGGAAGATGACATGCTTTTCCGTAAACGAGTTTAAAAGGTGTGGTACCAATTGGAGTTTTGTAGGTTGTTTTAAAAGCCCAGAGTGCATCCTCCAATTTCATAGACCATTCCTTCGGATTCGATCCTACGGTTTTCTCTAGAATACGTTTTAAAGCTCGGTTGGTATTTTCAACTTGTCCACTTGTTTGTAGATGACAAGCGGTTGAGATTTTATGAGTCACTCCATATCTTTTGAGAACTTTCTCAAGTTGATTATTACAAAAATGAGTACCCGTATCACTTATTAAAGCTTTCGGTGTTCCAAACCTTGCAAAAAGACGTTTTAAATAGTTGACTACAACTCGTGCATCGTTAGTTGGGAGAGCTTGTGCTTCCGTCCATTTAGATACATAATTAATGGCAACGAGAATGTAGAGATTATTATGAGATTTTGGAAATGGACTCATAAAGTCAATACCCCAAACGTCAAATACTTCACATACTTGAATGACATTTTGTGGCATTTCATCACGTTGACTTATTTTTTCGGCCATTTGACAAGCATCACAGATTTTACAAAGAAGGTGTGCGTCTTTGAAAATTGTAAGCCAAAAGAATCCAGCGTCGTAAACTTTTGTTGCCGTGAGTTGAGGCCCATAATGCCCTCCTGTTGGTCCTGTGTGACAATGGTTTAAGATTTGACTAGCTTCATCTCCGAATACGCATCGGCGTATTATTCCATCGGGACAACTTTTAAACAAATGTGGATCTTCCCAAAAATAGTGTTTTATATCACTAAAGGATTTCTTTCGTTTTTGGTACGACAACCCTTTTTCAAGGAATCCACATACTAAATAGTTTGCATAATCTGCAAACCATGGAATTTCATTATAATCTATCTTCAATAGATATTCATCAGGAAAGTTATCTTGTATGGCCGATTCATTTAGAACTTCTAATTCAGGATTTTCAAGACGAGAAAGATGATCAGTGACGAGATTTTTTGCTACCTTTTTATCTCGAATTTCAATATCGAACTCTTGTAAGAGTAAGATCCAACGGATTAATCGTGGTTTGGCATCTTGTTTTGAAAATAGGTATCTAAGAGCAGAATGGTTAGTATAGACCACCGTTTTTGCTAGAACGAGATATGAACGAAATTTGTCAAAAGCAAAGACAATAGCAAGGAGTTCTTTTTCAATAGTTGTGTAATTTGTTTGTGCTCCTTGTAATGTCTTACTAGCGTGATAAATAGGTTGAAATCGTTTTTCAATCCTTTGTCCTAAAACGGCTCCCATTGGAAAATCCCTTGCATCGCACATGAGTTCAAATGGTAAATTCCAATTTGGAGTTATCATGATCGGCACATTAGTGAGTTTTTCTTTAAGAATATTAAAAGATTTGATGCATTCATCTGAAAAGATGAATGGAGCATCTTTTTCAAGGAGTTTATTCATGGGAGTGGCAATTTTAGAAAAATCTTTTATGAAACGTCTATAAAAACCGGCATGCCCTAGAAAACTCCTAACTCCTCTAACATTGGTGGGATGTGGAAGTTTAGCAATTACATCTACTTTAGCTCTATCCACTTCAATTCCTTCCTTTGAAATTTTATGACCAAGAACGATGCCTTCTTTAACCATGAAATGGCATTTCTCCCAATTAAGAACTAGATTTGATTGTTCGCATCTAATAAGCATTCGTTCAAGATTAACTAGACATGATTCAAAAGTATCACCGAAGACTGAAAAGTCATACATGAATACTTCCATGCATTTTTCTATCATGTTGTGAAAAATCGCTATCATACACCTTTGAAAGGTTGTAGGGGCGTTGCAAAGTCCAAATGGCATGCGTTTATAAGCAAAAGTACCATAAGGGCACGTGAACGTGGTTTTCTCTTGGTCCTCAGGTGCGATTGGTATTTAAAAGTATCTGGAGAAACTGTCAAGAAAACAATAGTAACTATTCCCAGCTAACCTTTCCAACATTTGATCAATGAAAGGTAAGGGAAAGTGATCTTTTCTGGTGGCGTCATTTAATTTTCTATAATCAATACAGACACGCCATCCTGTTAAAGTCCTATTAGGAATAAGCTCATTTTTTTCATTTGTGATGACAGTCATGCCACCCTTCTTAGGTACACATTGAACTGGGCTTACCCATGGACTATCAAAGATTGGATAAATTAAATCTGCATCTAGCCGTTTAATAATTTTTTTCTTAACAACATCTTGCATATTAGGATTTAGTCTTCGTTGGCGTTGCACATACATTTTATGACCTTCTTCCATAAGGATTTTATGTGTGCAATACGAAGGACTTATGCCTTTAATGTCATGAATCTTCCATGCAATAGCTGGTTTATGAGCTTTTAGCACAGAAATGAGTTGAGATTTTTCATTTTCCGTAAGAGAAGACGATATTATTACAGGTAATTCAGATTCACCATGTAAATAAGCATATTCCAAATGGTTTGGAAGCGACTTTAACTCTAATGTCGGTGTTTCTTCTATCGATGATTTATATCGATATTTGTCTTCTTCTTTTAGCATTTGAATTTCTTCTGTTGTTGGTTCATATCCATTAGCCATGAGTGCGGCTAACATTTCAGCTTCATCGATTAGTTCAGTTCCTTCTCCTAAAGAACATTCTCCTGTTCCTTGTAATTCTGGAAATTCTTCTAACAATTTTTCATGTGAATCTATAGTTTGAATATAATAACATGTATCATCTGCAGATTGCGGTTGTTGCATAGTTCTATCAACAGAAAAGGTAACACTCTCGTCCTCTATACTTAAGGTCAGTTTCTTACCAAACACGTCTATTATTGCTTTAGCCGTGTTTAAGAATGGTCTTTCTAATATGAGAGGAACTCGAGAATCTTCTTCCATGTCCAGAATAACAAAATCTACTGGAAATACTAAAGTACCAACTTTAACTAGCATGTTCTCCATTATCCCTCTAGGATATTTTACTGATCGATCGGCTAGTTGTATGCTTATTCGTGTTGATTTTAATTCTACGAGGTCTAGTTTAGCGTATAGTGAATACGGCATTAGATTTACACTAGCACCTAAGTCTGCCAATGCTTCTATTGAACTAAAACTACCCAGAAAACATGGAATTGTGAAACTTCCTGGATCTGAGAGTTTTTCTGGTAGCTTATTCAACAGTACTGCAGAACAATTAGCATTCATAGTAACAGCCGATAGTTCTTCCATTTTCTTTCTATTTGTGATTAGATCTTTCAGAAATTTAGCATATCTTGGCATTCCTGAAATCACATCAATGAAAGGAAGATTTACATTTATTTGTTTAAATATATCCAAGAATTTGGAATGCTTGGCTTCAAGTCTTTCTTTTCTCATTTTACTCGGGTAAGAAAGTGGTGGTTGGTATGGTTTAACATAAGGTTTTGCCTTAACTGTGTTATCTTCATTAACCTTTTCAACTACCGATTCTTTTTCCTTTTCTTGCTCTGATTGTGGTTCTTGTGGAGTAGAAATAGAGTTATCAGAAATTTCAGGTATTTCAGGTGATTTAAGTGTAATACCACTTCTCGTGGTAATGGCTTTAGTTGGTTCATTCCGAGGGTTAGCATTTGTATCGCTAGGTAGACTTCCCGGTTTTCTTTCACCTATCAACCTTGCTAGGTTGCTTAGTTCTTGTTCCAGATTTTGAATAGAAGCTTGTTGATTTCTGAATGCTTGAGCATTTTGTTCATTGGTTTGTTTTTGAAATGTGAAAAACTGCGTTTGAGATTCAACTAGCTTCGACATTATGTCTTCTAAGTTTGGATTTTTATCATCGGGTTGTGGTGGTTTATTTTGAAAAATAGGTCTTTGCTGATTGCAAGTATTATTGGATACTTATTGATTGCTAGGACCTTGTTGGTTGTTGTATGGAACATTTCGGTTATAATTCTGATTTTGATTGTAATTTGGTCTTGGCGGTTGATAATTATTTTGATAATTATTTCCAGGCCTTTGGTTCATGTATGAAACATTCTCTCTTTGTTCCATTGTATGTTCAATACTGAGACAATCTTTTGTCAAATGTGGTCCTCCACACTGCTCATAACTAATTCGTATTGAGTGAATATCTTTAGTCATCTTTTCCATTCATCTTTCGACAGCATCTATCTTTGCGGAAATGGAATCAAAGTCATGGCTAGAATCGGCTCTAGCCGCTTTAGATGATCTAATGATATCTTTTTCTTGATGCCACTCATGTGAGTGGGAAGCAGTGTTATCAATAATTCTGTAAGCTTCAGTTGCCGTTTTCTTCATAATGGAACCACCAGCTGCTATGTCGATGTCTTTTCGTGTAGTAATGTCGCATCCTTGGTAGAATATTTGTACTATTTGATAAGTGTCTAAACCATGTTGCGGACATCCTCTTAACAATTTTCCAAATCTTGTCCACGCCTCATATAGAGTTTCATTTGGCTTTTGTGTGAACGTAACAATTTCTCCTTGAAGTCTCACGGCTTTAGATGCCGGAAAGAATTGTTTAAGAAATTTTTCAACTAAAACATCCCATGTATCAATCGCCCCTTCAGGTAACGATTCTAACCAATCTTTGGCTTCTCCCTTTAAAGTCCAGGGAAATAACATGTGATAGATCTGTTCATTCTCCACTTCTCTGATTTTGAATAGAGTACAGATCCTATTAAAGGTATGACGATGTTCGTTTGGATCTTCCTTCGGCGCAGCACTAAATTGGCATTGATTAGTTACCATGTGTAGGATTTGTCCTTTGATTTCATAATCTGGCGCATTAATGTCTGGTTGAGTAATTGCATGACCTTGGCCAGTGCGTTTAGCTCCCATTCGGTCTTCCATACTTAGAGGTTCCAGATTTTCCATGATTGAATTTGTTGAATCTGAATCCCTAGAGGATTCTGACTTAATGGTTTCTTCCTCGACAATCTCTGGATGAGTGATTTGTGGTTCAGGAGGAATGATTAGTGGTTCAGGATCTTTGAATTGTCCCTGAATATCCTCCGGATTCTCAATTGTGAGGTCGGGTTCAAAAAATGGATTATCGGAAATTTGAATTGGAGTACTTGGTCGACTAGATGACGATTCTAAAGAAAAATCAACGGCGACAATGTTGGCTAAATTTCTTGATCTGGTTACAGGTGGTGAACGTATGAAAGGTGGTGAACGTTTTGCTCGGTGCATTCACTGAATATCCTATTAGTTATAAAAGATAAAAATTATATAAGCTATCAAAGTAATAGACTTTTCTGATTTTGCCCACGTTTCGAATAGCCAATAGATGCAGCATGTAGCCAGGACCCTTTAAATCGGAAGCCCACAACTCGCCACTAACAAATCCAACTATTACTACGAACCAGAAAATTTTGGATGTCTATCAATTTAACCGCTTAAAATAATTTTTCGTCGAAGTTCAAAGAAAATAAAGAAAATTCTATGCCCTAAAAACTAGAGCGTCGAGAAATAAGAAGGAAAAAGAGCGCGTCGAAAAATGTCGAAAAGAAAAAGGTCGAAAAATTAAGCGTCGAAAAATAATAAAATGTAGCGTCGAAACTTAAAAGTCTAAAAACTAAAATTTAAAACTTACGTCTAAAGGTATTAAAGCTTAAAAGGAATTCTATATCCAAAACGGCAATAACTTAAAAAGTACTAAAATTTTAAATACTAAAGCAATAAGCGACGTCGTAAAATTCTAAAGCGCCTAAGTCTTAATCTAAAGAAAGAGCACTTAAGGGATTTTACGGTAAAGCCTAAAAATCTAGAAATAAAAATAACTACGGCAAAAACTAGACTTAAAACTAATTACAAACGATAAATACAAATTACAAATTAAACTAATAAAAAGATATAAAAATAAAAATAAGCTTAAAGTTATAAAAATACAATTTTTATATAAATATTATTTTTATATTATTATTTAAAAAGATATTAATTTTCTAATTTAATAAAACTAACTAAAACTAAAATTACAAAATTAATTAAAACTAAAACTAAATAATAAAATAACTAACCCTAATTAGGTTAATAATAATAATAATTATTAATAAACCCTAAATTGGTCGGACTAGGTACCTGGGCTGTCTTTTCAACTCATGCGATCGCATGAGTTATATGTTATATATCCATGCAGTCGCATGACCCTCGGATCCAGTTCAAATGTTGGGCTGCTACAGTGTAGTGGCCCGATTACTTTTTTTCTGTTTTTAATTTATTTATATGAAATAATAAAAACTAAAATATAAATAGAAAAACTTTATAATTTTATATATTTTAAACAAACTCTTAAAAATATATATATTTCGTTTTTCTTTTTATATTTTTGCATTTTTAATATTTAAAACGTATTTTTACAAAAAGAAATTAAAACTTAATAAAAATCTTTTTTTTATAGCGTTTCGCATCGGCGTTCCCCGGCAACGGCGCCAAATGTAACACCCAGATTTTTTTTTTTTTATAAATCACAGTGGAAGTCTTAATTCACATAAATACCCTTAGTTAATTACAAACATGATTATCATAAATCATTAGCTAGTTACTTATTACAAACCACCGGTGTTACGTTAAACAACTAGTTACATATTTATATTTATAAAAGTTAAGACATCAGAGTTCGTCTTGTCAAACATATCGTCAACCCGACGCCCGTCCCTACCAGCACTAATATCCAAAACCTGCAAGGGAGGAGGTGAGGGGGGTTAGCACGAGGCTAAGTGAATGGAATCATCTAACAGATCTAGCATACAGTACCAACTTGTACAACTACAGCAACTACAACAATCCATAACAGGAAACCGTCAACTAACAACTAATCATCTGGAAACTATCAACTAGCAACTATGCTCCAACTAGAGACTCGGCAGCTTGTACGAGCACACAACCACTAGTTGATCAGTCTAGCGTCTACCGAAAGTCCTTACTACTGAATCCCCAGTATAGTAAATCCACACATAGGTGATGCGTCATTCAGTACTATACTCAACAAACAGTAGCCAACTGGACCCAACCACAACAAGGTTGACCTCTCTGAGCTGAACCTAACAACAATAGGTTCCAACAGGCAACTACAACTTGTGCACACAACTGTTAAGCAACTACCACTACGAACAACTGTCCCTACGACTAGCATGACAACTCTACAATGATCATTATTACAACATATCTACTAAGCATAGCAACTAAAACAGTATAACATAGTAGCATAACTTGCTACTCTATACTACACCCGGAGATAATCCCACTCACCAATTACCAGCAACTGCTCAGTTATCTTACTTCTGAGCTTCTTTCTTGTTCTTATCACCTGAGAACAATACAACGAAGTCAATATACATATCTTAATCAATAGTATAATCAAATCATACTATAAACTAGGTCATAACACCATATATTCATAATTTTATGAGTCTACATCATGACTCCATTCAATAATGGCATACAGGTGCGTGCAAAACACGACATAGACACTAAAACTCTTTTTCCGACCCAAAAAAAGTTTGATCTAGTTTCTTAAAAGTTTACCATTGAAAAGTATTTTTTATTACGATTATAACGATAGTTTATTCATCAAAAATGGAGTTACGTTTTGAAAGTTACGCCCGTTTCAATTTCATAAAAGGTACTGTAGCAAATAGTGGAGCTGTAGCAACTCGCTACTGTAGCAAATAGTGACACTGTAGTAACTCGGTATAGTAGCAAATAGTGACACTGTAGCAACTCGGTACTGTAGCAAATACTGTAGCAAAATACTGTAGCAACTGGGTTTCGAACTACTTCGCTGATTTTGAGCATTTTTCGCCCAAAACTAGATTTTTGAGTGTTTTTGATCAGTTTTTAAGCACATGAAAGCTACTAAACATATATATATATAAGCTATTTCTAACAATAATTAACACTTACAAACATAATTCATCAAGATTCAAGCATCAAAACTCACTTTTTAATCAAGAACATAAAAACCCAATTTCTATGAATTAAAGCACGAATTCAAGTAAACAAACCTGGATAAATGCTTACAATTGTGCAAGAAATCAGTCTCTTAAGTTTATTGATTCAATTCCACACTTGAATCAAGTTAGGGTTTGCTTAGAGAGTGAAAGTTAGGTACGGGTGTTCTTGATTTAATTTGGGAAAATGAGGAGAAGTATCCAGATACAAACACATAAATGGGTTGTAAACCCATACCTCGTATCACACGGATATTTATCAGTTATATGAATTCTTTCGTATTTCGTTAGGCGGCCCTAACGGAGTCCAAATTAAACAAACCAACCTGTTCTGGGACCCTTGTCACAAACTGGTCTCAACTAAACAACCAAATAATTATAAACATATAATTATAAAAATCACTAATTACGCCATACCCCAGGGTACAATGGTCATTTCATCTAGGCCCAAAACGCGGGTGTTACAAATCTACCCTCCTTAAAAGAGATTCCGTCCTCGGAACCGGGTCAACTATGGTCAACAAACCCAAAAGAATTGTTACTCGCACCGCCAAAACACACGGTTAACTTTATCGATCTTATCCCCGATACCGACAATATCCACCACAATTGTATAGGGAAATGAGATTCCTGATGTCAATACACTCCCGATACCAAATAACTTGTCACAATCTTCGTCGATCAACGTCCGTTAATCCACTTAAGCCCACAAATTACACGATCAAGTCAAATAATCAGAGTCAAATTCGTGTTTCTTCGCTATTCCGTATCATAAATTTCACGATCTGTCATCCAAGTCAACTCTTTATACAGTCCATTTTTTCCAATTATCCAAATCTTAGGCAATAGAATTAGTCATCATGCTAAAATCTATACCTAGGTCCACGAAATTGTCTCGTAAGTCAACAGAACTTCACAGGTTATTCGTCTCATATCCAGTCACATCACAATCCAATATAGCACAGGCCGCCTAATTTTCCTTCAGCTTCCCAGAAATTCTGTATGATTTATCACAATATACTTCTGTTGGCCAGACACAAGCATATTATCCTATATCATACCTTCATTTTGAGTTGCTCGTAATGGAAAAATTCTACTTGTCTCATTCACTAACTTATGTCCAATCAATTTCCTCAATAAGCATCGGTAATTAATTTAACTACTTTATGACTAATCAATCACAACATCTTTCCAATCATAGTTACTCAAACCTTGTCTATCAATCATCCAAATATAATCTATCAACCAGATCATACATCCAACAAGCTTAGGAAATACCGTCAGAACAATCATACTCATGCCACTATCCAACAACTTCATGTCGTCCAAAAGTCCATTACACAAACATACTCAACGCATCTCTATCCAAGTCACGGTTCTCAATCCTAAAAATTCAACCTAAGGGTCACCCTTACCCCACATGGCACAGAAGGGTCGCAACCAAAACATAAACAACATAATGCAACAAAATAAATCTTACACTACTATCAAGATCTACTAATCTACCACACACATATATATATATACAACCAATCATATACATGTATATAACTAAACAATACGAGGATTTTGAAGCATACCTGTATTCACATCATATTCAACATCTTCATCTGCAACCATCTGATAAGTTCTTGCTGTTTTCGTAGGTGGATTCTTTCTTTTCTGCCCAACTGGAGAACCAGAACATCCACCTACTGATCCCGACTGCACTCCTGGACCCGCCCCAGAACTTGATCCTCTTACATACGGACACTGAGCTGACCTATGCCCCACTTGATGACATCTCCAACATACATCCTCTTGGAACGAACACATCCGAATCTCGTATCCCACAATACCACATCTCAAACATTTTTTGGTTGAATCTGAACAAGGACCACTATGAGATGATCTGCAACAATAACACCAAGAATTTTGACTTGATGCTGACCCACTCTGTTCTGACCCACTCTTATGTTTCAACTTAACAGACTTCTTTGACCTAGAGTCCGAATGACTCATCGCCTGATCTTGTTGTGACATCTCATAACCTACTATTCTATTCCTTGCTACTCTGACATCATCCTCTACCATCTTGGCCATAACAAACGCTTGCGATAACGTCGTCGCCATCCTAACCATTGTTCTGTACTCTGGTAAAATTATGTTAACAAAGTGCTGAATTCTGGACTGCTCATCTGGAACCCACTGTTGCACAAACCTTAATTTATCCATATACTGCTCAATCACCTCATCTATCGTCATCTGAGGTGTCATTTTCATTACCAGAAATTCCGTCTTAATTCGATTGAGGTCATAAGACGAACAATACTGCTCACAAACTTTACTATAAAATTGTTCCCAAGTAATCATGTTCACTTGCTCTTTCGGTATACTAGAAATAACTGTATCCCACCAAACCATTGCCCTATTTTTCAACATTCGACTAGCATAAATAACCTGTAATTCTGGTTCGCACTGACAGGCCTCAAAAACCTTTTCTATCTCTCTTAACCAGTTAAGGGTTACCGTTGGGCTAGAACTTCCTGAGTACTCTGGTGGATTACAATTCAGAAACTATTTGAAGGTACATTTCTTTGGTTGTTGAAACATCAGCGTCTGATACGGACCCCACATCTGATTTGGGAACTGTTGATTAAACTGAAGTGGCATCTGATACTGTTGAGGAAACTAATATTGAGGTGGTAACCATTGCTGTTGTTGGAAAGCACTTCCAATTTGCTGATAATTATTTGACTGCACCGGATACCCACTAATCGTCTGATTCGGTACACTACCACTTGGATTCACGGTTACCTGACGTTGTTCTAATTCCCTTATTCGATCACGTGCTTCCTTTAACTTACTTTGCAAATCTAAAATTTATTCCTGCGGATCCTTTTCTGACACATATCCGTCTTCATCTGGGGCTCTGAATGTTCCGGGGGCTGACGGACCAGTTGCGTTTCCTGTATTATCTGCCATATCTGCACTACCACAACATCTCACACAAACTCTTAGTGGAAAACAGGTTAGTACCTATCAACTAACACATGTAATCCCTACATTCACTTAACCCGTCCCCTCATATATGTTTGACACAACACAAGGTTTGGGAACATGACATTCAACACAATGTACATGCGGCCAAACCTATGCTCTGATACCAAGTTGTAACACCCTGATTTTTTTTTAAATCACAGCAGAAGTCTTAATTCACATAAATACCCTTAGTTAATTACAAACATGATTATCACAAATTATTAGCTAGTTACTTATTATAAACCACCGGTGTTAAGTTAAACAACTAGTTACATATTTATATTTATAAAAGTTAAGACATCAGAGTTCGTCTTGTCAAACATATCATCAACCCGACGCCCGTCCCTACCAGCACTAATATCCAAAACCTGCAAGGGAGGAGGTGAGGGGGGTTAGCAAGAGGCTAAATGAATGGAATCATCTAACAGATCTAGCATACAGTACCAACTTGTACAACTACAGCAACTACAACAATCCATAACAGGAAACCGTCAACTAACAACTAATCATCTGGCAACTATCAACTAGCAACTATGCTCCAACTAGAGACTCGGCAGCTTGTACGAGCACACGACCACTAGTTGATCAGTCTAGCGTCTACCGAAAGTCCTTACTACTGAATCCCCAGTATAGTAAATCCACACGCAGGTGATGCGTCATTCAGTACTATACTCAACAAACAGTAGCCAACTGGACCCAACCACAACAAGGTTGACCTCTCTGAGCTGAACCTAACAACAATAGGTTCCAACAAGCAACTACAACTTGTGCACACAACTGTTAAGCAACTACCACTACGAACAACTGTCCCTACGACTAGCATGACAACTCTACAATGATCATTATTACAACATATCTACTAAGCATAGCAACTAAAATAGTATAACATAGTAGCATAACTTGCTACTCTATACTACACCCGGAGATAATCCCACTCACCAATTACCAGCAACTGCTCAGTTATCTTACTTCTGAGCTTCTTTCTTGTTCTTATCACCTGAGAACAACACAATGAAGTCAATATACATATATCAATCAATAGTATAATAAAATCATACTATAAACTAGGTCATAACACCATATATTCATAATTTTATGAGTCTACATCATGACTCCATTCAATAATGGCATACAGGTGCGTGCAAAACACGACATACACACTAAAACTCCTTTTCCGACCCAAAAATAGTTTGATCTAGTTTCTTAAAAGTTTACCATTGAAAAGTATTCTTTATTACGATTATAACGATAGTTTATTCATCAAAAACGGAGTTACGTTTTGAAAGTTACGCCCGTTTCAATTTCATAAAAGGTATTGTAGCAACTCGGTACTGTAGCAAATAGTGACACTGTAGTAACTCGGTACTGTAGCAAATAGTGACACTGTAGCAACTCGGTATTGTAGCAAATAGTGAAACTGTAGCAACGCGGTACTGTAGCAAAATACTGTAGCAAAATACTGTAGCAACTGGGTTTCGAACTACTTCGCTGATTTTGAGCATTTTTCGCCCAAAACTAGATTTTTGAGTGTTTTTGATCAGTTTTTAAGCACATGAAAGCTACTAAACATATATATATAAGCTATTTCTAAAAATAATTAACACTTACAAACATAATTCATCAAGATTCAAGCATCAAAACTCACTTTTTAATCAAGAACATAAAAAACCAATTTCTATGAATTAAAGCACGAATTCAAGTAAACAAACCTGTATAAATTCTTACAATGGTGCAAGTAATCAGTCTCTTAAGTTTATTGATTCAATTCCACACTTGAATCAAGTTAGGGTTTGCTTAGAGAGTGAAAGTTAGGTACGGGTGCTCTTGATTTAATTTGGGAAAATGAGGAGAAGTATCCAAATACAAACACATAAATGGGTTGTAAACCCATACCTCGTATCACACGGATATTTATCAGTTATCTGAATTCTTTCGTATTTCGTTAGGCGGCCCTAATGGAGTCCAAATTAAACAAACCAACCTGTTCTGGGACCCTTGTCACAAAATGGTCTCAACTAATCAACCAAATAATTATAAACATATAATTATAAAAATCACTAATTACGCCATACCCGAGGGTACAATGGTCATTTCATCTAGGCCCAAAACGCGGGTGTTACACCAAAAATACTTGATGTGTGCAGCAGCGTATACGAAATAGTTATATTTTTATTGCGAAATACTATTAAATACGATACAATTTTACACAAGTTATTTATTTATTTATAGACTGGATATACCTAAACCTTGCTACAACACTTATAGGCAATGTACCTAATCGTACAGTAGTGTAGTTTTTAGTAAGTCCGGTTCGTCCACAGGTAACTAGCCAAGTTTAACGCTATATTTTTAATCTATATTTATATCAATATATATATATATATATATATATATATATATATATATATATATATATATATATATATATATATATATATATATATATATAAGTAATATTATTATTATTATAAAAGGGGTTTTTTACCGTTTAATGACCGGTTTGTCGATTTAAAACTTAAATCACAATGAAAACCTAATGTAAAATATTAAATATAAAAATGACTTAATTTAAAGCGTAAAGTAAATAACGATAATTAAAATGCGATAAATTAAAATGTGATAAATAAAATGACAGTAAATAAAAGTTGCGATAATTAAAAAGTACGATAAATAAAAGTACGATGAGATATAAAATAAAAGAATTATGCTTATTTAAACTTCCGTAATCATGATGTTTGACGTGTTGATTTTAATTTATTACCATGGGTTAATTGTCCTTTGTCCTGGATTATTCGATATGTCCATCTGGTTTTTGTCCATAACAGTCCATCAGTCATAAATATAAAGTGCGAGTGTCCTCGTCAAATTATCCTTATACCCGAAGTCAACTATTCCAACTAATTGGGGACTTAAACTGTAATAAAGTTTTAATACATTGTTAATGATTACACCAGGTTATCGACTGTGTGCAATTCAAGGTTTTAATACTTTATTAACAATTACACCAAGTGTCCTTGCATGTAATCCACCCCTGTTTTAATGAGTCCATTGACTATTAATCCATTCCCGTGTCCGGTTAAATGAACGATTATTATTACTTATAAATATCCTGCCCATCATGTCCGATCGAGTGTATAAGGTTATTTATAGATACGTCCAATTGTAAATCTTTATATTAAATTAACGAACTATCATTCAATTAAACAAATATAAAGCCCATTAATAGTCCATAGTCCAATTTCCACAAGTGTCGGTCTTTTGTCCAAACTCCAATTATGGTACAAAGCCCAATAACCCCGTCTTTAATATTTAGCCCAACATCATGATTACTTCGATTTAAATAAGCATAATAATAACTTAACTACGAGACATTAATTAAAAAGGTTGAACATAACTTACAATGAGTATTAATCGCGTAGTGTTACACGGACAGAATTTCGACTTACACACTTACAACATTCGCCACTATAACCTTATTATTATTAAACTTAAATTAAAATTAAAATTATAAATATAAATATAAATAAATAAATATATATATATATATATATATATATATATATATATATATATATATATATATATATATATATATATATATATATATTTGTGAGAGAGAGATTAGAAAAAGATGTGTACTAAATTCGGCCAGAACTCGCGAAATTTATAGGATGTGAACTGCTACAGTGACTCATGCGACCGCATGAGTTTTCTTCTTCCAGGCCATGCGGTCGCATGTCCGTCATTTCCTGGTCACAATGAGTTGTTTTCTAGTATGCCGACACTTATATATATATATATATATATATATATATATATATATATATATATATATATATATATATATATATATATATAATATATAATTTTTATATAATTATATATATATTATATTATATTCATGTGCATAGTTGACTTGTAATTTTAGGCCCGTTGCGTCGCGCGTTGATAGTTGGTTCATGTCCCGGTTTCAGATTTTCGAACGTCCTTGCGTACAATTTAATATCTTGTACTTTGCGTTTTGTGGCTTGTACTCTTGTAACTTTTAGACGTTTCTCATCAATAAATTGAACCTCTTGGATTGTACTTTGTACTTTTTAGCATTTTGGTCGTTTGCGTCTTCAAATCGTCGAATCCGTCTTTTATCTTCACCTT
Organism: Rutidosis leptorrhynchoides; assembly: GCF_046630445.1. NCBI lineage: Eukaryota > Viridiplantae > Streptophyta > Magnoliopsida > Asterales > Asteraceae > Rutidosis > Rutidosis leptorrhynchoides. The sequence continues at coordinate 509,740,022 of NC_092336.1, forward strand.
TTAATATTTAAACGAATATCACTTGTAAATAGAACAATAGCAACTAAAAGCTTGTCTTTCTTGAAGGATAATGCTATGAAATATATGTTCGCTTTTAGTATTATCACAGCTCGACCCCAGCCAGGGGCTCTGCCCCTTGGACCCCACCAGGGATTGCCACCCCTTGGACCCCGCTATCGGGGGCGCTGCCCCCGAACCCCCGTCATAATCAAGATAAGTTCAAACAATTGTGCACTCCACACTTTTCCAAACTTGTTCGATATTTATCAAGATTATTTTGGTTAACAAATTAATCCCAGTACTCTTAAATCATATTGGTGACACAAATCACCAACAATGAATATATCTTGATATGATATATATACTTTAAAATGTCGTTACAACGATAATCGTTACATATATGTCTCGTTTTTGAAATTCTTAAGTTAGTAGTCTCATCTTACTTGTATAGTTCATTGTTAATACACTCAATGATATACTTAATTATCATTTTATCATGTTAAATATAGTATATCAATATCTTAATACAATACATATGTATTTAGTAAGACGTTGTTATAATGATAATCGTTATGTATATCGTTTCGAGCTTCATAATTCAATATTCTCATTTTTTTATGTATATCACACATTGTTAATATACTTATTGAGATACTTACTTATCATAATCTCATGTTAACCATATATATATATATATATATATATATATATATATATATATATATATATATATATATATATATATATATATTATCATGTCGTTTTTACAAGTTTTAACGTTCGTGAATCGCTAGTCAACTTGGGTGGTCAATTGTCTACATGAAACTCATTTCAAATAATCAAGTCTTAACAAGTTTGATTGCTTAACATGTTGGAAACATTTAATCATACAAATATAGTTTTCATTTAATATATAATCATGGAATAATCATGGAAAAGTTCGGGTCACTACAGTTTTTGATTAAACACTTCCGTATGCTTCAAAGCAAAGTACCTAATACATTAAGTGCACATTCAATACACAACTTGTGGAACTAACCACAATACTTACCTTTGAGCATTTAATGACCCAAATGCATTAAATGACTCACATCCACCAAAACCGCCCATTAATGGCCATGACTCGTCATAAATCACTAAAAGCTAGTGATTAGAGTCTACTATTACCAACTAACCCATTTTATGGGTAATTCATACCCATTTCACCCAATTAGATCAACAATTACTCATTTGACCCATTTTAACACTTAGACTCACAAATCAAGTCAAACTTAAATCATTAACAATTCTTTCATCATTTACAAGTGTGATGGTGACTAACAACACCATTTAACACTTACAACCTCAATTCATAAGACCAAAACCCTAGATTATAGCTATTAGGGTGTTCTTACATCAATTTTACCCAAATTCACCCATTTAACCCCAAATGGGTCTTACAAGTCTCAAATGAACAAAACCCTAACCATAATTTAACTAAAACTCAAAACATGGAGTTAAGACTTACCAACACTATCCACTCGTAGCTAAGAACGAGGAGAACAAATTTCCTACTTGCTCCAAAGACCGAATCACAAGTCTTCACCTTCGAATCTTACTTTTAATTTAAATGAGTTTTGTGTTTTGAAAGAGAAATGGAAAGAAAAGGGAAATGAAAATGAATTAAATGGGATAAGTGGTTGATATTTGAGCCACAAATCTGATATAAACGCGAAAAGATGAAAATACCCTTGAACCACTCCTATTTAAGTCTGAAAAACGAATCAGCATACCAGTAGGGTCGCGGCGCGACCCCTTTTGTCGCGGCCCGGAAATTAACTTAAAATTCGAGCTGTTTAATTTGGTTCCAGGGGTTTGATTCGCGTTATATCTCGCGACGCGACCTTCCTCTCCGCGGCGCGACAATGGTCGCAGTCTGACCACCTTTTCATATTTTAAACTCACAATGAAAAACACGACTTGAACCCTTCGTTCTCGCTTCTTATACGCATTAAACTTCAACTTTAAGCCTCACATGACTTAATACCCCTCCTAAACCATGTGTATACTCGTACACATATACCTTCTCATGCGTAATATATAACAAATTAACACTTTAAAACGTTTAAACACATAAAAGAACAATATATAACGTTCTAACAATTAAATAAGTACCTTAAGTCATATACGAAGAAAACGGGATGTTACATCACACTAAAAAAGTTCTCACTGGATCCTCTAAGATATATATATATATATATATATATATATATATATATATATATATATATATATATATATATATATATATATATATATATATATATATATATATATATATATATATATGGAGAGGATCCAGTGAGAACTTTTTTAGTGTGAGAACTCTAGGAACTCTAAAATACACTCAAATACAATTAAATTCGAGCAAAACAAAGAGAATTCGAGCAAAAATACAAAACACGGACGAACAAAAATTTCATAGTCGAGCAAAAAAAAATTCGAAAAAAATGTAGAACACATTTTTGTTCGAATATCAAAATTTTTGTTCGACTACCTATCTGTTCTACATTTTGCGTTCGAATTTCAAAAATGTAGAACACATTTTTGTTAGAATATCGCAATTTTTGTTCGAATATCAAATTTATGTTCGTCCTTCTTTTTTTGTTCGACTTTCTCCATTTTTGCTCGACTATCATGTTTTTTGCTCGTCCGTGTCCTATTTTTTGCTCGAATATGGAATTTTTTGCTCGAATTTCAGTGTATTTTTGAATTCACAGGGTTCTCACAAAAAAAGTTCTCATTTGATCCCTCTACTATATATATATATATATATATATATATATATATATATATATATATATATATATATATATATATAGGGGCACGATCCATGGATAAGCTTAAAAGGAGTACAAACCGGATAAGCAAAATAAAATTTTTTTTTTTTTGAATTTTTTTTTTACATTCATAAATCTGCATTAAAATGCACCTCTAATCAATTTTTTTCATAAAAAAAAGTTCAAAATCTTTCAAAAATCGATGATGAATGGTAAAATTAACCATTCATCGGGTTAATTTATCATTCATCTTGTTTACGATTAATGATAAAATTAATCAATGCTAAAAAAAATCAGATGAATGGTTAAATTAACCATTCATCTGTTTTTTTATCATTCATCATAAACAGATGAATGGTTAAATTAACCATTCATCTGCTTTTTTTTAGCATTGATTAATTTTATCATTCATCGCGAACAAAAATGAATGATAATTAACCAGATGAATGGTTAATTTTACCATTTATCATCAATTTTTACCATTCATCATCGATGTTTACCATTCATCATCAATTTTCGAACGATTTTGTTAAAAAACTTTTTAAAATTTTTTCGTTTTCTTTTATTTGCATATTAAAGGATCGTTTTTTTAAAAAAAAAAAATTTGAAATTTTACTTATCCAGTTTGTGCCCCAATAAACCTAATAAACCAATATACAATTCTTATAATATTTGAAATTATATATATATATATATATTTAAACATAGATACATTATCCATATATGAAACTTTGAAGTTAATAAACCTAATAAACCAATATACAATTCTTATAATATTTGAAATCTGTATGTAACAAATCGTCTGGAGCAATGCGTGAATTTTTCGTAACTCGTTAACAATAAAATGTAACTATAGAAATATATGTTCATCACAGAGTTACATCATTAGAAACTTCTAACCTTTATGATAATGTTAAGAGAAAAAAAAAGTCTCACTTAGTTCTTAACACGTCGTTAAATGAAAAACAGTAAACAAATTGCAACACTTCAAAATTGGAGAAAAAAATACAAGACTCTATTGAGAAATTTTACTATATGAAAAATTATTGCAATCACATAAACTAGATAGAGTATTATCTATTTCACCTTGTTCTATAAATTCATTTGGCTACTAAGTATTACACAATTAGAAAGCTTATCATTTTGAAAATTTAAATTTAATATTAATATATAACATATAATTAGTTATTCATAACGCATTATATAATTTATATATCCTTACGTTTTTTAGAAAGGAAAAATATTGATGGGCTGCGTATAATGAAGTATAGGGTCGGAATGTCGGATCAATTACTCGCTCTCCCAGGTAATTTAAAAATGAAAAACTTTAGAACTTTTTTTTTTTTTTTTTTTTACATTTTTTAGACTTATCTTAACAACATTTTGACATTTCAGTATCATTTTATTCATATCCATATTATGTAGTAAATGAGATAAAATCATGTCACAATAATTCAGGTTGATATAAAATCGATATAATTGAAGACAAAATTTCGTCGGTCGTCCTTAAGATTCTATCTAAATCACTCACTTCGTTCTTAATCTTTCTTTTTCTTTTTTTTTTTTCTTTTTTTTGCTTTAACGCCCTTCATCGTTCCGTCTCAATAAAGTCTAAACTTACATTTAACTTGAAACATGTGCCAAACTGAGGGTATTTTAGTCCTTTCATTCGTTCTTCCCTTATCTTCATCCCCACTATATCAAAAACCTGAGTTTCTTCCTCACTTACACAACAACTATACCTCTAAATTATGTTCACATTTTCTCTGGCCCGAGTCAATATATAATCGGACCCAAGTACAAAGTTTCATATTTCAACTTTTCTTTCTTAATTACACAACGAATTCAACAATAATATATTCAAACAATGAAGCAAACTAAATTACCAAAGCAGTAACAAATTCAACAACGAATTCACCGTTTTCTTCATCTCCTCAACTGTAATCGCAACTACCTCTTCTTAATTCCTCTCCCCTAATCGCAACGAATTCTATTCCTCTCCCCTAAAGGCAAGTTGTACATTCAACATGGATTAATTTTTAAACAATTGCTTACTGCTTCATCTTTACTAATTTTTTCTAGCTCTAGCTCTAGAAATCACGAGGATTATTTGAAAATTTAAACATTTAATCATTTAACTAATTAAAATTTGTTTATACT